>NC_133774.1:99164801-99249276 GCF_003597395.2 Chelonoidis abingdonii | reverse complement strand
GAGCAAATGCGGTTGTATCTTAGAACTTGGCTGTAGACAATGGATCATGTGGTGTGTCCTGGATGGAAGCTGGAAGCATGTAGGTAAGTATAGCGGTCAGTAGGTTTCTGGTATATGGTGTGTTTATGTGACCATCACTTATTAGCACTGTAGTGTCTAGGAAATGGACCGCTTGTGTGGATTGGTCTAGGCTGAGGTTGATGGTGGGATGGAAATTGTTAAAGTCATGGTGGAATTCCTCGAGGGCTTCTTTCTCATGGGTCCAGATGATGATGCCATCAATGTAGCGCAAGTAGAGTAGGGGCATTAGAACAACGTTTCCTTAGCTCTCGTCCCCTAAGTCAGAGTGAAGGATCACTGAAATTTTCTTGACGTAAAAGGGCCTGATTTTCAAAAGGTCAGGCATAAAAGTGCATGCAATTATGAGCCTAATATGTTAATGCACCTACTCTGATTGAATAAATAAATCAGGTCAGACTAAGTGGAAATCTGAATGCCCAAAACCTGCATTGCATAGGCAAACAGTAATTGCATGTATAAATTATATGCCCAATGGTATACTTTATTTTTTAAAATGGGGCACTTTGTATATAGAAAAACCCTTGATTTTCATGCTCGCTTTCTTTATCATAGTATAAGTCTAAGACGCTCCCATTGTTTTAAACAAACAAAAATAAATGACCTTGCAATTCCTTCAGATGAGGCATGACAGATTACTTGCAAGTGAAACTGCCCTTATGTGTGTCCATTTTTCATAATTGTGATGGATTTATGAACATTTGCACATGTAATTATGAACTTGACTCTTGAAAAATTGGGCCCAATATAACTTGGAATAATTAGACTAGTATAATTAACTAGAGTGAAGAAGGAAGGGGAAAATGCTTCCTTATCCATATATCTAACAGCTTGTCTTCACTACAGTGTTAGCTCCAAGGTATAAATTGAGTGTTAGCTCTAACCTGATTCCCTTTCATGCACAAAAATCTTTTGGGTGAGTTAAGTGGTATATTAAACTCTAGCTAGCTGGCCCATGGAGGTATGAGGTGTTGTTGAGAGCTGCAGATACTAGATCTAGTAATATCATAGGTATGCAGCTACAGACTACAGCTGCAGTTAGCATAATTTATCAGATGCTAGTCCAATCATTCTGCGTAGTTTGACTGCAGTTCTCACTTGAGTGAGGCTAAATCAGAGTGGAGTGGCTCAAGTGTAAATAGGGTGACCAGATGTCCAGATAAAATTGGGACCGTCTCGATATTTAGGTGTTTGTCCCGCGTCCCAACCGATCTTTGGTTAGGACACAATTTGTCCCTATATTTCAGTTTTTTTGCTCCGCTGGCAGCACTTGGCTTTTTTTTTTTTTTTTTGCTCTGCCGGCAGACCCGCCCTCCCAAATGTGTCCTAATATTTTCTCCCTCTCATCTGGTCACCCTAAGTGTAAGTAACTGGAGCTACCTGTTGCTTTAAGCTGTAATGTTTTCTTGCAGCATGCTACCCAGCCACTAGATGTCTCCTCTGCTGTACAGCATTTCAGACATGGTGTTGGTCCTGGTAAACAAAGAGTTAGTTAGAACTCAAGCTATGTGGAACTCTCTTTGTCTTTAGTTCATAGTTATCTTTATTAATCTCCTATTTGAGAAGGAGTGTGGCTCTCTATAGCATGACAAGCAGTGCAAGGTTGTACTTCTCTCCGATTCCTCTCCCTTACTGTCAGTCATGTGTGTGTGTTGCAGAATGTTCCCCAACTTCCCCCACAACATAACACAAAGTGATTTATTATTTGAATTCTGGTAATCCACAAAATGAGCTATATGCTGCCCACATCTCCACAGGGAAGGACAAGTCCCTGCTCAGATGGTAAGAGGAAAAGCAGGATGAGTACTGAATGGAGGAAGGGAGGTGATGGGTGTAGGTGCAGAATTTGCACATATGCTACCTGCATGCTGGGGTGGACAGACGGGCTCTGTGGGGACATAGCTCCAGTTTTAATTGGTCATAAGATCATTTTCCAATCCTAGCCAGTGAATGAGAGAGCTCCTGCTGCGAGCTCCAGAACAGCATCCACCCTAAGCCCCCAAGCAAGTGTTATTGAAAACTTCGCATGCACTCGCAACTGCTGCTGGCTTCAAACTTGCAATGATCCCTGTAGTGTAGATGCTCTCCTGGTCTGCAGTGCGACAGACAGCAAGATGCCCTAATGGCAGAATAGGACAGATTGGTGGTGGGTGGGTGAGCTCACCAGGAAAGGATGAAAAGGGGGAAGCAGGAGGGAGGTCCAGGGGTGAGACTAGGGTGACCAGACAGCAAGTGTGAAAAATTGGGACGGGGGTGGGGGTAATAGGAGCCTATACAACAAAAAGACCCCAGAATCAGGACAGTCCCTATAAAATCGGGACATCTGGTCACCCTAGTTGAGAATGAGGGTAATGCAAGGGGATTGGAGGGGAGAAACAGCATGGATGGGATGTAGGGAACTAGGAAGAGGGGGCTGAGTAATATGGGGTATGAAGGCAGAAGTGGCTCACGGGAATGTGTGGGGTAACACCAGGGGCTGGAAAGGCAGCGGAACCGCTCGGGCAGTCCAGGGGGGCGAATACGTGGACATGGCCGCGGGGAGACACCAGCGCAGCAGGGGGGCTGGACGCAGCGGCTCCCCCCGGGTACGCTCGCGTGGTACGGGCGCGACATGCTGCCGCCGACCGGGCCCCGAGCCCGCAGGGCGAACACCCCATGCGGGGGCCCACTCCGGACTCACGGGGCTGGGCTTCTCTCCCGCGGCGCCTCCGGCCTTCCTCTCCGTGCCGCGCAGGGCAGGGCTGCCCAGGCCCCGGTGCTCCTCCTCCGGCCCAGCCTCTCGGCGCCGGGGGAGCGGGGGTACAGCCAGGCTGGGCGGGGAAGGGGCGGCCGGGCGGAGCCGCGTCATTTCGGGGACGGGGGCGGAGCGGGCTGTTTCCCCTCCAGGCCCCAAGGCAGGAGCCGCTGCCAGTTGCATTAAAGCAGCAGCCGGGGCGGGGAGCTGGGCCACCATGCCGCCCTGACCGCTAGCGTCCGCAGCCCGCCGCACACCGCCGAGGTGAGTGCCAGCCCCGCCGCCGCCCGAGCGCCCCCAAGCTCCGTGCAGCTCTCCGCTTGCTGACTTCCGCTCCCCAACTCCGGCAGCTCGCCCCCTGCTGGCTCCGACTGTCCCCCCAAGCGCCGGACACTTCACCCCCTGTTGGCTTTCTTCTGTGCCCAGGGTTCCTTACCCCAGCCCTGCTGCCCTCTTCCCCAGCACGCCCTGCTGCTTAGCTGCCCCACACTGTTCACTCCCTGCTTCCTTTCCCTTTGCTCCCTACCCTCGGGTCCCTATTTTCCTTCTCCCTGATTTTTTGAAGCTCAGGTACGGTTTAAATGAACAAATCAGAGTTTCATCTGCAGCACAAAACAATTGTTTGCAGGGTTGTAGCCCTGTTGGTCCCAAAAGTTTGTATGAAATAGCGTAAGTTTGGAGCGAGACTAAAACGTCCTTCCGCACCGTTTTCTGGACTGCGTTAAGAAGATTGTTTTAAGAGAAGAAACTGTTACTTAAAAGGTGATAACTTATCTTGACACTTTTTTTAAATTAGGTTGAGTTATTGACAAATCTACTTGTAAGCAACTTTTTTTCTTTTTTTTGCTTTGCTTAGGAAGACAGTTACACTTGTATTCCCAAGTTTTGCCTCTTGGCTGGTCATGCTTATCTTTGCTAACTAAACCCTAGCTTTCCTTTATTCCAGTTTTAATAAGGAAATGGAAAGTTAATGCCTTGTGTTTTAAACTAAATTGGAAAGTCTCTAAAAATTCACATGCACTTAAATACTGTTTTAGGTTTGATACTCTTGTGTGTCAGAGTAGTAATAGCAACTGGTATTGTGGACTTTCCTGACAAGAAATTAAAAATGTTATCATTTGATGTAACGTGTTACCTATTTAAATGTGTGTTTGGAAAAGCTTATATTAAAAATAAGGGCCTGACTTAAATGTGGGGGTTAGGGAGAGAGCTAGGAAATTTACAACTTTAAATTCTAGTTAGATGTAATGTCCACTGTATCCTAGGTATTGATGGAGTCCCTGAACAGAGCGTAATCTTTCATACCCTCAAGTAAATTCTTCCACTGCTGGTTATTGCATGTATAAATTCCCAGCACATGGTTAGAACTGACCTCAACACGTGCAGCAGTACACAAATGCAGTGAGTTCAGGATGAATTAGCTGCCTTAACTTTGAATTCCACAGGTTTTTTGTTCGTTTCAACCAGATCACTAATGATTTATTGTAACTTCTGTATTTTAAGTGCATTTTTGTTCTAACAAAATTATTGAATGCATTAGAACCTCTTTAGTAATCCACAACAAATTTGACAGGGTGCTCTCACTTCTCAGCAGGTAATTGATGCTGTGGCAGGGCCTTGCATTGTAAAAATAATCTGATCTTAACAAGTATTTTACATTGGTGTTCTCAAACTTATTTTTCTGATAGTGTGGCCCTTATCTTAATCTTATGGGCTACCTCCCCTCCCATTTGCAACATATGGACAATATTCTCTCCTATTCATGATCATTTAATGTTCATATGATATCTTTAGCAATCACTTGCATAAAAGTAATATTAGGAAAATACTTAATATAGTTTTAGCTTCTTTTAGTGAAACTTGTCAGTTGAAAACAAATAGTGGAGCCTGCACCATGTTACCAGCCAGCTTTCCATAGACCACCAACTGCTCTGGACTGCCAGTGGTCTATGAATTAAAATTTAGAAACCTCTGCTGCATTATCATAAATACTTGAAATTGAACTATGATTAACAACAACCCCAAACAAAAAATCCCCAACCAAAGTGTGTTTTGTGACTTATTCTGATTGTTCATATGCATGGAATTTGCAAAATTCAGTAATTTGCAAAGGTTATGTGAATTAGTGTGATGGACTTGTTAGCTTCTATTTGATGTTATATTGAGTTTGTGGTGCTTTACTAATCGACTTGGTAAGAACAGAATGGAGGATATTGAATTAAATACAAAAATGAAAAATAGAGTAGGCCTCGTTTATTTTTCTAGTTTGTTTCTAATATGTGGCAGATTTTGACAATGACTAAACACCAACTGGGGATTTTAGACATGGTTGGCAGTTCTGGATTGTGGGAGAAACACATTAGGAAGCTGTTCCTGCTACAATGATCATCAGTGAAACAGTTAATGTTGATAAATATAGTGTCATCTTAAAGTTTCAGAACGATCGGTCTGTTGAGATGAGGTTTCCCCATTCTTCATTAAATGCCTGGTCATGCAAGATGGTGAGGGTGCTTAGCACCGCACAAGGTAAAGGTTCTGTGGTTACACTCTGTTGCAGCCAATTATCCAAATATTGCTAGCAAGAGATAGCATGTCTTCATACATAGAACTCATGTGATTGTGCTTTCAGAGCACTGGCATGAAAAGAAGAAAGGTTAGTGTGGTGGCAGAGCATCACGCTTAGCATTTGAGACATGTATGTAAAAAAACAAATTGTAATAGTTATGTGGTGCATATTTTTAATACATCTACAGATTGGGTACCTGTTTTAGGTGTAGCCCGAATTCTGTCTTTCCTGTGTTTCTAATATTAAAGTTCTTAACAGTAACTTTCTTGAAAGGTAATATGCATGAAATCACTGTGCCTGCAGCTTTTACATCATCTTAATTAACTTTTGTTGAGTTGCGAGTATACTATATGATCAAGTTTAAAATGTTTTCCCCAAGGGATAATTTATGAGCACAGGGATGTCCATGAAAGTATAATGGGAGTTGTACAGCTAAATCCTTGGAATTAAAGAATGTTTTATGGTCTCTGAAAAACTGGCTACGCAATACTTTTTATGTTTAAATACCTTGCAGATTGTCTTGGTGTGTGTGAGGATAATTACACTGCAATATTACCCTCACTTTAAAGTTGAGACAGTTTTATGTGCGCCTAAAGGGAAAAAGGTAACAGAAGGCTGGTAAGTAACATAAACTAAAACAAAAAAAAATCCCTTACAATCAGGGCCGGCTCTAGGTTTGCCAGAATGCTGCCCAAGCAACAAAAAGAAAGAATGTCCGGAATGCTGCCCCTGGAATTGTGCCGCCCCACGCACGTGTTTGCTTTGCTGGTGCCTAGAGCCAGTCCTGCTTATAATGCTACACTGAAGAAAGAGTAGACCTTTGATCTGCTAGACAGTGATAGCCTTCCTTTTGAAGAAGCTTCAGTCAAGAAAGTTATTTTGGTGCATGGTATAAATAGACTTGCATTGACACATCTGAATTTACTGGAGTAGGATGACCTGTCGCTCATTAGAATTAGGACTGTACTGCAACAAGGAAGAAACAAGGTCCTTATCTTGCAGTATCTAGTTCTTTGAAATGCTTTGTCTTTGGAGGTCCCACTTATGGAAATCCACAAGTCTAAAATCTTTTGGCCAGCAGTGTTGGGGGCACGTGTGCTCTGCATGTCTTCATGCCCCCTTACCGGAGGGACTACAGGAGGAGTGCATCTCCAATTACCACTCTGTTTGCTTGCTAATCCAGAATCCTATTTGTATAGGAGGACTCTGAAGTAGTGGGAAAGAGGGTGGGTCATAGGATTGGCATGCATCTCAGAGAACTACAGGTTAGCAGTGTTTCTCAAATGGGGGGGTCATGACCCCCAGGGTCATTGTGGGACAGGTTTTGGGGGGGATCACAAGTGTAGGGCCAGCGTTATGGGGTGGCAATCAGGGAACTGCCAGGGGCCACACGCCACAGGGGACCCTGGGAAGCCAGGTTGCATGCTTCAGCCCCTCACTGCCCATAGCTGAAGCCAAGCCCCATTGCCTGGGACTGAAGCATATAATTTAGTTTTGTGAGGCCTCCTGTGTCATGTGGCCCTGGGCAGTTGCCCTGCTTGCCATCCCCCAACACCGGGCCTGAGTATTAGTCATAATGATATTTAAGGTAGGGGGTTGCATTTTTTTCAAGTCTTTAGTAGGGGAAGGTCACAATTTTTTTTTTTTTTTTTTTTTTTTTTTATTTTAAAGTCTAAAGGGGGCTGCCAGGTTGAGAAACACTGCTATAAGGTAAAGGCCTTGTTTTTCTTCAGTTTTGTGTGTCTGGGTCCCATTCATGGTGACTAGTAAGCAATTCCCAAACCAGATAGGAGGAAAGTCTTAAGAGTTCTGGCTAAATAAAATGCAGAAACATTCTTGTGAAGTTGGTGTCTGGTCTGGATGTCAGGTCCCACGAGTAATATTTTGATATGTGGATAAAGCTACAGGTAGCCACTCAGCGAATATCTTAAAAAGAAACATTCCTAAGGTAAGCAGGGTATATTACCCAGAGTTTTCAGAACCCACAGCAGTGGTAGTTTAACTTTTTCACTCCAGGGAGTGTCAGGAATAAATCAATGGGAACACAGAGCTCCAGCTGATGAAAGATTAGTACAAGTAAGCGTGCTCTTATCTAAAACTACAATTTATTAGATCTAATCACACACAGACACAAAACAATAGGTTTAGAACATCCCAGATATTTACCTAAAATTGGATGGTATTGAGTAAATTGCAGCAGTTCAGCAATGTCTGGTTGTTTCCCTGCCGGGGAGTAAGGTGTCGGGGAAAAACCCCTCTCAGGATAGCTTCAGAGGACTGCTCCAAAGTACACTCTATTATGTAATCCTTCTATATCTAAGTTTTCCAAAACACACAGATCATAACGACCTCTACTAGATCATCACATCTAATGTCAATACATTATTTATCAACAAACAAACCTAACAATCTTAGTCATAATAAACTTTTATATCAAAGGCGCCCAAACTCCAAAGTTGTCCTCCACTTATTTGCTTTCATCTCAATTGTTGACTTTCTCTCCTCCTCCTCCCATTCTGATTAGCAGAGCCTGCAAGCCTGCAAATGTATTTGACCTTGCCTCCAGAAACTCTGCTTGTTCAAATTAACCCTTAAGTCGGCGGTGGTCTATTTTTATTAATTCATGGTGACTCAATGCACATAATATGGTTGCAATTGACTTGATCAAAATCTGGGGTACATGCACCCTTCAAATCTGGGATAACGTATATGCTGCTTTAGATTTAGTAGAATGGACCCTGGTACCCGTGAGAGGGGAAAAGCCCTAGTGTTTTGTATTAAATATGGGTCTACTGCCTAATTCACTTGTACAGTTGGTCTGACCCAGTATATCCATTCTTATGTACAATCTCTCAAAACATACTGACCCCTAGAATTGTCCTTGTGTGCTACAAATAAGAGAGATCCTGAATAGCATTGTTCTCTGTAGATAGTAACAAAGGGCTCTCTTTACATTTAATGTGTATAATCTAGCTTCCCAATGGTTTGAATGGCGTTTAGCAAAGAAATGACCGACTGACTGATTCACATTTAATTTGGAAAGCTCTTTAGATAAGAATTTGGGGTGAGACCTCAACATCTTTTTATGCCTATGGAATCCTGTATACTGTAGATCTGCCTTAAGGTTTGAATCTTGTCAACCCTCCTAGCTGAGGTGATGGCCACTAGGAAAGGAATCTTTATGGAGAGATGGTAAAGTGAATAGTCATTTATAGCTCAAATCGGGGTTTTATAAGAATGGTTAAGACAATAGTTTGGTGCCAGTGTGGAGGTAGTTCTCTGGTTGGTGGAAAGGCCTGGCTCAGGACTTTAAAGCACTTCATCACTATGCAGTGATGGAAGACTGGATTGAAGGGTGACCAGTGAAGTTTGCAGCTAAGTGGACTATGACTGAAGTGGGTGTTCAGTCTTGTTTTTTTTAGTTGGAAAACATAGGCATTTACAAACAGGATCTTTTTGAAAGAGTCGCACCTTCCTGGGAGGGCCATATGCAGAATTGTTTCCACTTCTTCTGTAAAGGACTCTGCTGGATGGTTTTCTGTTTTAGCTGAGATGTCTTGTACCTCTCCAGAACAAATCCTGTTTGTGTGGCTCAGCCATCTGAAGTATGCTGTGAAGTGCAGAGACTTTGGGAGGGGGTGAAAAATCTTACCTTGATTCTGAACAAAGTCCCACTCTTGAATATCCTGGGTGTGGAGGTCTTGCACTAGTTGCAGTAGCTCTGTGAACCATAATTGTCTTGCCCAAGAGAGAACTATGAGGGAAAACTTGGGCTGTGTAATGTGTGATCTCTGTGGTGACTCTGAGGATCACAGGAACCAGAGGGAGGGTGGATAATAGGCTTTTTGACCAGGAGAGGAGAAAAGTGTCTGATAGCTGGGACTTCTGTTCTGTTCCAAAGAAGGAAGGGGGCACTTGTTTGCAATATTGCTGAACAACAGGTCTGTCATTGGAGAACCCTATGGAGAAATGGCCTTCAGGGTGTTGGTAAATTGTATAATCATTTGCTTGACCAGACTTTGGTTCATTATTTTGTTATGAAATGTATTTCAGACTAAATAACCAATATCAGTCAGATTTATTAATATGGTACAGGAAAAAGGTTCTATATGATACCTGTTTCCGAGCAGTAGTCCTGTGCAGCGATGTTACATACACCTTGCGCGGAATGTGTGCTCCCCGAGTTACATGTTTCAGCTGGTATTATTTATGATTTTACAAGTTATACATGTCCTCATACATGACTAAAATCCAGCCCAGCAATTTGTTCCAGTTCCCTAACTTGTTGTTCTGTTCCTTCCTTATCTTTATTTTAGATACAAGTATTCCAGGTACTGATCCGTGAAGCTTGTACTAAGACATAGAATGAATGTATCTTCATTTTGACAGGTTTCCTATTTGCTTGTGCCAAATACTTAGCATAAGTGAACAGAGTTATGGTATAAGCCTTTTTAGGCCATATCACTGTTATAATATTTGTGCTTAATGTTGTTGGTACTTAATACATGCTAATATATGGTGTGAATAATGCATACTATTAATACAATCTATATTTCAGTTCTGGGTCTGATTGCCCAGGAAGGAGTACTGCGAAGGGGGATCTGGGGATCATAGTGGACCACAAGCTAAACATGAATCAACAGTGTAACACTGTTGTAAAACAACAGAACATCATTCTGGGATATATTAGGAGGAGTGTTATAAGCAAGACATGAGAAGTAATTTTTCTGCTCTACTCTGTATTGATTAGGCTTCAACTGGAGTATTGTGTCCAGTTCTGGGTGGACAAACTGGAGAGAGTCCAGAGAAGAGCAACAAAAATGATTAAAGATCTAGAAAACATGGCCTATGAGGGAACACTGAAAAAATTGGGGTTGTTTAGTCTGGAAAAGAGAAGACTGAGGGGGGACATAAGTTTTCAAGTATGTAAAAGGAGGAGGGAGAAAAAATTGTTTTTTTTAACCTCTGAGGATAGGACAAGAAGCAATGGTCTTAAATTGCAGCAAGGGACAGCAAGGTTGGACGTTAGAAAAAACTTCCTAACTGTCAGGGTGGTTAAGCACTGAAATGAATTGCCTAGGGAGGTTGTGGAATCTCCATCACTGGAGATTTTTAAGAGCAGGTTAGACAAACACCTGTCAGGCATGGTCTAGACCAGGTGTCGGCAACCTTTCAGAAGTGGTGTGCCGAGTCTTCATTTATTCACTCTGATTTAAGGTTTCATGTGTCAGTAATACATTTTAATGTTTTTAGAATATCTCTCTATAACTAAACTATCAGTTTAGTGTGATCCTTGCCCTTGCTTTTCCTTGCTGAGTTTTTCAATGTCTGGCATGTATTTGGATAATTTAAGTGATAGAGGACAGATTCCATGTGTGAAAATACAGGAATGTGGGTCAAAATGCTGAAAGGCAGAATTCAGGGGGTGGCATTTTGTGCGCTCCTCACGGGACGTGCAGAAACTTACGGTTCCACTCCTATCGTGCCGCCGAAGAAGGACCCTCCGCCGAAATGCTACAGGCGACAGCGGCAGTCATTGAGCTGTTCAATTGCCTGCCGCTGTTTTCCATGGCACGTTGGCAGAAGGTCCTTCGGTCGGCGCAACAGGAGTGGAACCAGAAGCTCCTGTGCGCCCCGTGAGGAGTGCACAAAATGCTGCCCCCTGAATCCTGGCACCCTAGGCGACTGCCTAGGGTCACCTAATGGAAGCACCGGCCCTGCATCCAGCAGGTCAGAATAGAGGCCCCATGATCTCTCTCTCGGTAGCTTTAAGTGCACTCTGCAGATCTCCAAACTTTGCACACAATTCTGAGCTTTTTAACTGAATGAGCTGCATTTCGAAATCTTCAACACCCGTCCACTGAAATACAAACAAATCCAAGTCGCTTTTGTTGAACTTTTCAGGTTTAACTAGAAAAGAAAGCATTGGGCCAGATCGCTGGAAAACTTGAAATCTGTCAGAAAATTCTGATTGCAGTTCTTGCATGTACGTTCCAATCTCATCGACACTGACAGTGCAACGTGTGAATAGCTCTTTTCTGTGTTTGAAAGTAGCGGAAAGTCAAAGTTCGAATATTCCGAGAAAAAACTGCTTGTTTTACAACAAATGTCTTTCAGGTTTCATAAAGATCCAGAACAGTTTGCCCTGCACCCTGGAGATGGAGGTTTAGCTTGTTTAGATGAGCGGTGATGTCAGTTAGAAACATGAGCTTACACAGCCATTTGTCATCATCCAGTTCGGGGTAGTTTTGTTCTTTTTCCGACAAAAAGGCTTCAATTGCATCAAAACAGTTTACAAAGCACACCAGAACCTTGCCACGACTTAGTCACCAAACGTCTGTGAGTCAAAGCAGATCGAGCAACAAGGACGTTCACAATTTGCACCACTGTATTCATCACATTATTAAGCTCTGAATTAAATTTTTTTAGCGTGGCTGTCGGGCAGCCAATTTGATCTTCAAGTAACTTTACAAATCCCTTCTGTTTTCCGACCATGGCAGGAGCACCATCTGTTGTCACACACAATAATTTTTCTGATGTTAACTCCTCGTTCTTCAAAATGGTTTACAAAAGTTTCCACTATATCTTGCCCCTTTATTGTGATATGCAGGAGTTTTAGGCAACAAAGTTCCTCTTGGATTTCATCGGAAGCACAATATCTTGAAAAACTGCCAAACGTGCAATGTCGTTTATATCCACGCTCTCATCAACTGCAACGCTAAACACTGCTATGTCCTTCTAATGTAGTTGTCTCCTTTTCGTTAATATTTTCTGCCATTTGGTTTATGCATCTCTCAATTGTTCTGGCAGAGACAGGCAGTTCTTTTATTCTAGAGACGCATCTTTATTTGGCAAATCATTGAACAAAACCTCCGAACTGCTGAGAGAAACTTTTTATATATTCCCCATCTGTAAATGGCTTTAAATTTTTTTGCAATGCACTGTGCAGTTTTGTAACTTCCTTCTGTGGCTTGATTTTTACTTACATATAAGCATTTAAAAACATGGCTTTGCTTCTCATTTCCTGCTACTGCATTTTTGATCGATTCAGTCTTGTCTGCTTCATCAAGAAAGGTTTTCTTGTGCTTCATTTGAAAATATCATCAAACACTTGATATGCAACAATCAACACTTTCACAACAGAAAGCACAAACAGCATGGTCCTTCTTTTGAATAAGTCCAAATGTGTCTGTCCAAAAAGGCTGATATGAATGGACATCTAACTTTGCTTTCTTAGGAGCTGACGTTTTGTCAAATGTACCCCTCAACTTATAGTCGGGAAAAAAAATCGCGACAGACGACACGCACAGTGCTGGCAGATGGGACCCCGGGTGGCAGCAGAGGCCCCAGGACTGGTGGCCAGGACCCAGGTAGTATGAGTGCCACTCAGAATTATCTCACGTGCTGCCTTTGGCACATGTGCCATAGGTTGCTGACCCCTGGTCCAGACAATACTTGGTCCTGCCTTGAGTGCAGAGGACTGGACTAGATGACCTCTTAAGGTCCCTTCCAGTCCTATGATTCTATGATTTATATGCTAGCCAGCATATATTAGTCAACAAGGGATAAATCCTGCAGAGACCACCTGGGATGTTCTGAGTACTTAGGTGGTGTGCCAGGTTGTTACTTATTCATGTTTAAGTGAAGGACTGTGGGGAATTATGCTTCTTGGCATAAGGTAGGGATGGAGCTCCACTTAGCCTGTTGTCTTTTGGAATCTGGAAGGTATCTTCCTTTGGCCAATTGGTTTCCTGAATTCAAATCCTTGGCCGTTACAGGAGTAGGGCTTAGATCCTGTCCCAAAGAAACAGTCATCCCACAACAGAAGGTCACAGCTAATATCTTGGAGAACCCCAACTACCTGCCAGCATGACCCCTCCAGTGTCTGCACAGGGATCTGACACATAGGGAAAATGGTTTCATCCCTGGGACCTTCACCCAGGTCACACGACCCCTCAGCATCTGGTGAGGCTGCACCACCTGGGGCCTGACAACAGTTCTTGGTCCCAGGATCTCACCACTCCAGGAACGTCTCCCCATTGACAGAAAGCCTTGCATATCAGACAGATTTCCCCAAGCTTCTGTATGTTTATGTGGAGCCTAGCTACTTGTGGGTGATGAGCTCCCCATTTCTGTGTGTGGAAATATCAGTCAGTAGGAATAGGGGGGAGGCAGGGAACAAGAGTGTGGAAGGGGGACTCACTTGCAGACTGTCTGGATTTATCCACCTGTTTAGGGAGACTAGAACAATAGAAATCGTGAGTTGAATATTCATGGTATGTCTGACTGTACACTGACCTCAGCCAGCCTTAAAGCTGAAGTCAAGAGGTATTACTTATGTGCCTGAGTCCACGTGGTGTACTAGTTTTAGGCAAGTTTTTGCAATCGTGTGTGGATTTCTTTGATGTCTGAAATGAAGCTTAAAATTGTCTGGGATCTTTCTTGTGGAAGGAAGGCCTTGGCCAGAGTCTAGGACTGCTCTTATGAGCTCCACCAATTACTTTGGCATAGGTAGGATTTATCATACCTGTTTTTCTGTCCCAGAGAGTGGAAGAGTTTGAGAACCAGTTTGAGGTATTAGTGATGTCCTGAGAAGACTTTCCCCAGATGAGCCAGTTCAGGTATGGATAGATGGTGTATTGCTGAGACTCTCAGGTATGTGATTAAAATTTGAGGCTGTAGAGAGTCCAAATGGCATTACTTTGATAATGCTTGTTCCTGGCTGTGAATCAGAGCTACATCTATGTGCTGGAAATATTGCCATGTCCACGTGCAGGCACACATCCTGAAACTCCCTACCTACAACTCCAGTTTCCTAATCTGGAAGTTGTTTCTCCGTACCTCAGTGGAGCACCACACTTACTAATTCTATATAGTATCTGGGATAAGCAAAATGCTGTTACCAATAATTCCTCACAAATGTAACATGAGGAAGTAGTATATAATACTAACCAATTTAACTCTATTTAAAAATAAAAAAGCAGATTGCTTTGGAAAGAGTCTTTTCAGCAAGGAAGCTAGGATGATTTAATACTCTATCTGTTATAGACAAGGATTCATTTAAATATCTTCTTGCTAATAGTAATATTTGGAAGGGAAATGCAAAAGGAGTTATATGGCTTAAAGAAAATGTTATGAATGCAGCAATCCTAGGAGGATGTTCAAGATAACTTACTTTGGAATTTAAATAAACTTTTCTGGTCGCTATTGCAAGGCAAGCTAGCAGTTTCCTCTAACTTTGACACACGTGGTGATAAACTGGAAAAAAAGTGTAGTACCATCAAATGGAAAAAAACTAGATACCATGCCTCACAGGATATTGTGAGACTTACTTGACTAATATGTGCAAGTACTTTGAGTTCCTCAAATTGAATGTGCCAAGATAATGCAAAATATTATGTTAATACTTTCAGCTGCCATCTTACCAGAATGAAAACTTAACAGTAGATTTAAAAATTTTGTTTTTTAAAGTGTTTGTTTCAGCTATCATCTATTGAATGTTTTTCTTTTCCTTTTCTTTCTGTGTGATTTTTTTTTTTTAACAGAACACTTTTCTTGTCTCTCTTGCGCCTAGAGAATGTTACAAAAAGATCAAAGAATACAAGAAAAAAGATTATATCCCCATTTTTAGTGACTCCATTGTACATAATTTGCAGGGCACTGCACATTATGTATTTACGTGACAGCTTCAGATTATTTGGGACCGAAGCATTTTAAAAAAAATTCTAGTCCTCATGGCTTCAGAGAGAACCTGCCAAAGCAAACAGTGTAAATGCTGTGATGACATCTGTCCGAGTCTGCGGACAGCCTGAATCATTGATTCAGTTAAACTCCCTTGTTTTTTATTAATCTCACTGGAGTGACAACTCTAAAGCCCACTGATGACACTTAAACGCCAATATTAACTGTTTAATTACTGACTATATTAGCAGATAGACACGGAAAGGGAGTGAGCGTGAAGTCCTTAAGAGGTGTGGGTTGGGAATGGTCACCTGAAAAGATGGAGGAAAACAGGAGACACAGAGAACAGGGAGAGATGGAGAAAGAAGAAATAAAACAGAAGTGGGTTCTATTGCTGAATGATACTGAATAAATAATAAAAGATTTGGTTAATACATAAAAGCTGTATTTTCCCATTGATCTCTTTGTAAACCTCCAACAGTAGGGGGAGCTCTGTCATGGTTTGAGGGGAGCATGACCTCCTTTTTTAATACCCTGGACCATAATTGAACATGGACTCTGGTCCTTTCTTCTGAATGAGTTTCACACTGTGCTGGATCCATCCACAGTATTTTACTGTTCTCTCTTGCATGTTGTACGTATGAGAGAGCCTTATAACTCAAACTTTTATGCAAGCCATATACACAAGGTAGGTGGTCTGATCTCCCTCTCACTTTGAATGCATTATAGTCACCCAAAAAGTGCCAAAACCAGGTCTTCTCTTCTTAAAGAGTGTCCTCACTACTTGTGAAACATATATTTTTAAAACAGTTAATAGGTCCTGAGTTGTCTGGCTACGTTGGATACTTGCACTCCTGGAGTTTTGTTCTTTTGAAGACTTCAGCCATTCATAAATACAATTTATCATGAGCCTCATTTTTGATTAGCTGTTTAGAGAAGATCATTATTCTATACTACTTTGCACTTCTGTAGTATCTTCCACCGGGGGATTTCTAGGGCTGTGATCCAGCAAAATGCCTGAATACATACTTAATTATCTTGTTGCCTTCAATGGGACTATTTACTTGCTTACATTTAGGTATGTACTACTATCACCGTGTCCCATGGATTTTTATTATTCCATCAATTTTCTGTGACATCTGTTTAATGTGAGACATTATGAGACACTCATGTTCACACATCTTAGTATTTAGATGTCTAGCGTTTGTATACAAGCACTTATAAAATTTGTCAATATTTATTTTTATGCCTTCATGGGATGTAATTGAATGGGACTCTGTTTCTTTTCTGTTCCTACCTGTATTTTATCATCTTCTATCCTCTCCTCTTCACTAGGATATAGAATATCTCCTCTAATAAATCATACCTTAAGTGGTGTGTCTCCACACCTGTCAGCTTTCCCCCAGCCCTTGGTTTAAAAACTCTTCCAGGACGTTCTTAATTTTGTATCCTAGCAATCTGGTTCTGTTTTGGTTTAGGTGGCGTCTATCTCTCTTGTTTAGGCTCCTCCTTTCCCAAAAGTTTCCTAAGATCATGTCTACACTTTACACAGAGCTCAGCTTAAGTTTTATGTAGACCAGAGCTAATAAACATAATCCCTCCTCTGAATGCCATTGTCTCATCCATTCACTGAGACAGTGCAAAAAGTCTGAGAGTTTTGAGCCTTCAAAAAGTCTGGGTTTACATGACGCAGTTTATTTTTCTGCTGGAACACCTGTTAAAAAGTCTGTTCTGTCTTGTCTGAGACTCTGGACAGTTTACTGATTATACTCTGCTTTCTATTTCATCTCACTTTCTAATACCACCATCTGGGGGAAAATAAACCATCTTAAATTATGTTCAGTAAACTGGATGACATCAAATATTCACAGTAACATTACACATTATGAAGCCCATGAGGGTTTCTCTCATTTATTAAAAATATTTATGCACCTGCAGCATGAGTGAGTTATTTTCCTTGCTTTTATAAATGTGGATAAGTAAGTATAGGTTTTTATTAAACAGTCTAACATTACAGTATATAGACATTTTAAAAATTAAAAATGGTGAAGGAAAATGTGTGCCTGAGAAGGAAGCATACTTGCACTTAGATGTGCTTAATCTGACTTCACTGGGATTACTTATGCTTAACTTTAAGCATATTCTTAAGTGATTTACTGAATTGGAGCCTTGATTCATTTGAGAAGTTGTTGAAGACTAATGTGTTGTTTTGTCAGATAAAATCCCTATAATAGCTGATAACTAGGTTCCAGGCAGGTGAATTTATACATGTCAGATTTTCAGAAAATCATCCATGCTTTCTGTTTAGCATATCAGACTTTGTTGCTAATTGTGAACCATTTTGCATCCTTTTGTTCATCCCCTCCACCTCTTACACTTTGCATTTCCATCTCTACCTTTTAATCTCATTGCTCCATACCAAACAAGTGTCTGGTTATGTGCCAAGGAAGCTGTAGTGACCATTGCAAGTATTACGTTATGCGAAAGAGATGCCCTCTTTGATGTCTTCTTTGTTCTTTCTAAGTCCTGTTCAGTTTGAGATTACATTTTTGTGTGTGTGTGTGTGTGAGAGAGAGAGAGAGAAGTTCATGAACAGGAATTGCAATGTTTTATAGCCAGGAGCAACAGGATTGGCATCTATTTTTTTTTTTAAATGATCTGAGCAAACTAGAAATCCTTAAAATATTGTGTGTTAAAGAAGCATTACATTATGGTAGAGTTCAGAAATAAATTTGTTTTGCTTTTTTAAATAGTCTCTCGGGATTGGATGCTGGGAGGGCTCTGGAATAGTGACTCTGAAATTTTTTGTAAGTGTTTACCCTCATTCAAGGCCAGCAGAGGACTTGGCTCCTCATCTTGGTTAGCATCAGACCATATTCCCAGAATGGATTCTTTAAATTCTTTCTTAAAAGGGTGCTAGTACAATGTTAGAAAGGTTCCTGAATTTGGTCATCTAAATCTATACTTAATCATCTAAAGAAGTGTGGCATGAGCTTCTAAGGCACTGAGCATCTGCAACTTCTACTGACACCAGCAGCAGATACGTGTGTTCTCAGCACTCCTGAAAATAGGCCTTTTCTTTTTAGGCACACAGTGTTTGAAGGTAAAACTTTTATTTCCCTGTAATTCTGGCTGTTGCAATAGTGACTAACATATTTGCAAGGGTGTTCTTTCTTAACCTTTTTTTAATCTTCTCCTGTGAAGTAGAGGTAGGTTTCTTTTTCCGGTTGTCAGAGTAATGCTTTAGGTTCCAATTTAGGAAAACGTTCCGATTTTGAACAGCACTTAAGCATATATTTAAAGTTAATGGCCTGTTAAGCACATACTTATTGACCCCTTGAGTGATATTTAAGCATGTGCTTAAATGTTGCTCTGAATAGAACTCTTTAATATATAATGGATAAAAATATGCAAAGCTTTCTGTTGTGGAGGAGAGGGGTATAACTTTGAGCATTCTTACATGCAGGGTCCTCTGTACTGTGTAACATAGGACAACTAAATTATATGGCAGATTTGCAGTGAATTCTGAACAACTTGTGACATCTATGTTAATTCACAAAATCATTTGATAACTTTCACTTGTGCTGGAATAATTCTAAAAATTAACCATAAAGTAAAAATAGATAACCAGTGAATCTAATTCATTGGAATTGTATCAGAGGACTCTTGCTTTCGGAGCTGCACATCAAGGATAGGTGGTTAGAGCATGAAACTCCTCATAAAAAGCTCCTCCTTCTGTGTAGTTTAGTAGCCTGAGATGCCAGCCAGTGTTTCTTTCAAACCTCCCCTAACTTCTCATGAAATCAGTGTTTATAGCTCTTGCTGCTCTGGCTACTGTTATTGCTGCCTGGAATTGCAAAGAACTTCTCTTGTTCTGCTTTCTTCCATTGTAATTGTGGTGACACAGGGGCTGCTGAAGGGGAAACAGTGAATTCCCATTGTGGGTGAAATATGCTTGATGTGGAAAGTGAATCAAAAATGGTAGAGCGACAAGCTGAGTTGAACAGGAGCTGGCAGGAAAATGTCCACTTTATATAGTATAGAAAGATTTAGGCTGTACCTCCAGCCAAAACATGTAACTGCAGTCATTTGCACAGCTGTATTGTGCACAGGGCCTTAGTATATATTGGCATGTGTACTCTGCAATTAGACACCTGCAGCTGGCTCCGGGCCAGCTCACTCAGGCTTGCAGGGCTCGGGCTGCAGGGCTATTTTAATTGTGGTGTAGATGCCCAGGCTTAGACCGGAGCTGGGATCTAGGACCCTGTGAGGTGAGAGGGTCCCAGAGCTCTGGCTGCAGCCTGATTTGGTATGTCTACACCACAATGAAACAGCCCCACAGCCTGAATCCTGTGCGCTTGTCAGCTGGCAAGGGCCACCCACAGGTGTTTAATTGCAGTGTAGATGTATGGGTGTGTTACTGTCTAAAATCATCCATAAAGTATAAATGAACAATAAAACCAACAATTTCAAATGATGATGTTGGTGTAAAGGATTAAAATTGAAAAATAAAATAAAAACCATTCTTTCTGTAATAGAATAGAATGTAAAATGACAAAAGGAAAGGTTTCAGAGTAGTAATGTGTTAGTCTGTATCTGCAAAAAGAATAGAGTACTTTTGGCACCCTAGAGACTATCAAGTTTATCATAGCATAAGCTTTCGTGGGCTACAGCTCAGTAGCCCACGAAAGCTTATGCTACAATAAACTTGTTAGTCTCTAGGGTGCCAAAAAAGAGGAAGGAAATTCACAATGTTTAAATAATTGTTATATGGCAAAGAGGAATGAGCAGAGCTGCACTGTGAACTTGTTGATTGTACAAGACCTCTCATTCATGGTAGCCTTTTTAAATTTTGATATTTTTATGGGGAGGGATGGGAGTGGGAGAGGTTTGGTGGTTCTGTGAGCATCTCTTTCCCACCTGTCCCTGGAAGAACAACATCACTTGCCCTTGAATGGAAAATTCTGAAACTTTTACAGATAGCGAAATTCTGTTCCCAAGCAAGTATTAAAATCAGTTTTATGATAAGACGGAATATACTTGAATTGCAGCACTGACTTCCTGCAACATTTCCTAAACATTTGAAATTAATTATTTTCAGACAATTACTGTAGGTTGTCTTGTGATTGTGTGCCAAAGAGCCTTACGTTTTTTGCTCAAAATAGAGGAAAAACTTTTATTAAATGGTCTCCTTTGTGAAATGGCACTATTTAGAGAATATTTATTAGCTCAAACTCAAAGATAAAATAAACTTTGAATACCCCCTCTGGGTTTGGTTTAATACTGTTAAACAATAAAAAGTATTAACTGGTGTATCTGGTTTTTTTGTTTGTTTGTTTGTTTTTTTCCCCTGCACTATTTGAAACTTTTTGTGATTTGAATGTTATAAATTCAGACATTTCATCTTAGAGTTAAGTGTTACTCTTATATCTAAAAATTCTCAGACCAGGTTCATGTCTTTAGGTTATGAGTCTGCTCTAAAATGTCACACATCTGATTGATCAGAATTATTGTACTAGAGCAGTGGTTTTCAAACTGTGGGTCGAAACCCAGTATTGGGTCGCAGAATGTAAGGCACTGGGTCGCGGCAGCTCTTGTCAGCACCGCCGACAGGCTGTTAAAAGTCCTGTTGGTGGTGCTGCCTGGCTAAAGCAGGCTAGTCCCTACCTGTTCTGTTCTGACACTGCTGCGCCCTGGTGCTCGGGGCGGGGGCAGCATGCGGATGTCTGTGCCTTCCCCTGCCCCAATCCCGCGCACCTAGGAGCTGGATCTGCAACTGGTTGCTTCTGGGGCGTAACACGGTTGGCAGTGCCTTAGCACATCTGTTGCGCCGCTGACCAGGAGCACCCAAGGTAAGACCATGCCCCAATCCCCTGTCCCAGCCCTGAGCCACCCAAAACCCAGAGCCCCCTCCTGCACCCCAAAACCCTCATCCCCGGCCACACCCCAAAGCCTGCACCCCCAGCCCAGAGCACTGACCATCTCCTGCACCCCAGCTCAGAGCCCCCTCCCACACCCTGAACCCCCCATTCCCAGCCTTATCCTGCAGCCCTCACCTCTGTATCCAAACCCTCTGCCCCAGCCCTGAGCCCCTCCCAAACCCCTCATCCCTAGCTCTGTTGGGTTGAGGGCATGAACAATGTTCTTCAACTGGGTCACCAGAAAAAAAGTTTGAAAACGACTGTACTAGAGGATATCTTTGTTTGACCCAGTTTGTAATAGATGCTGTCTTTTTGTAAAGAAGGCTGAGGTTTCAGAGTAATTTGACTTTAAGACTATATGCTGATTTTTCTTAAGTAAAATCTGAATCGGTATTTTATTTAGAAGTCCTAGTAGTTTAGTTTGAAATGCACATATGGTAAGAGAGCCATTTCTCAGATGTTCATGAAACATTGGACAGTAAATCTGGGGGTGGGGATTAGGTAAAAGAGTTTGGGAAACAGCTATGAAAAAATAAAAGGAAGGATGTTGAAAAGTCCATTTTGCCACAAGGAGCAGGTACAAGGAACATTGGGATAGTCTCTAGAGGATTGGTGCTCTGCCCTCTGCTGTTCCTTCTCTAGCTAGTTTTCAGTGCTTTTAGCTTTCATTATGTGTATAGCAGATGCATTGTCTTCTATAAAGGGGTAATCCAGCCTGTTCGGTAACAGCCTTTCTCACCCTCGAACTGTGAAGTATCAGATTTTGCAGCATGCGAAACAAAAAGTTCCCTGCTATTTCTCAGAATAAGATTACCATTGTAATTTCTCTCCTTCATCAATGTGCCTGGCATTTTAGAATATATACTTTAGGACTCCTTTGTTAGTGAAGGAGAATAAAGGGTCTTTGTCTTGTTAGTGGTAGGCTCCTACTTGTATCATTCATCAGTATGTGTTAGTTAACGGCACCTATAGGTTTTAGTGGATCAAGCTTCACATATATTCAATTTACTCAGCCTTCTCAAATATCCCACTACTGGCAATTTTAATGGGATACATGCTGACTTTTGGAACACTGCTTGCAATAAATATTAGACACATAACTTGCACTATATTTCAATTTTTATCTTTTAAAGCAAACCATAAATTTAAGATTTGTCAGCTCTGAACAACTGGCAAGAATGATGTGGGTCTGGGAACCATATTTTTAATGGGTCTTTGTCACTAGCTCCCTCAGAGAGAGGGTTACTAGCAACTGGAACAAAAATTCTGCTCTATGCTGGGTGATAAGTGCAAGGGTCTGTAGAGGTCATGTAGCTCCCAGACTTTGTGTCACAACCCACGCAGCTTGGCAAAGAGAAGTATCATGAGACCTTGCTGAACAGGATGCAGGTGATCTGCTTATAAAGTCATTCCGGACACACCTTTCCTAACAACAAAGTTGTGCTGTAAGTAAAAAATTTACTGCATGCAGATCATCTATGCTTGTCCTGATTATACATGTTACCATAACTGCATCTAAGGAAGGGGAGATGGGTGTAAATAAACTCTCTGAGATTAGTACATGTTAAACGAAAAGGTCATTTTGGTGATTCAAAATATGAAGTGAAGGGAGTTCATGTTTCACTTATTGAAGGGAGAACAATGAAGAGTTGATTCAGTTTCTGCATACTGTAGAAATACATTTAGGCATTCTCTGCATAACTATTGTGGGGATTGTGCTGACATAGCTGTCTTACTATTTTTAACCAGTCACTTCTTAATCACAAAATTATACAGACAAACATTTAATTAAAAATTTAGTGGGGATCAGCAGTTATGGTGTTGAAATGTTGAGAAATTGTCGGTGATTAGGTTCCCTGTAGCAAATTTTTTCTTAAGTTTTATTTCATTTATGCACTAATGTTTTGAACTGTTATTGTAGTAGCCAGAATTTGCCATAACGTATTGGTACAGTATAGTGATAGCAGAGAGACACACACACAGTCACGTAACACACACGACCTAAGCTATCTGATTGTTTTTCATATATTCATTCATTTATTTTTTCCCCGTTTCAGTGACCTTATAACATGCAAGCCATTGATCCCAGGGGGAATTCCCCTGCTTTCCTTCAGCCTCAGAATGGGAGCAGTCATCGATCATCTGGCTATGTTCCAGGAAGAATTGTTCCTCTTCGTCCACCCCCACGTCCAAAGAGCCAAACGTCAGCCAAATTTACATCTGCAGGACAAGAAGCTCATGCAACATTTGCCCTCTCACCAGAGGAGCAACGCCGTCAAGCAGAAACCAGCAGAAAGAAAAGACACAAAAATACTCTCATTTGTTTTGGCATTTCTAGCTTTTCATTTTTTATTGCACTGGCAGTTATCTTGGGAATATCTTCAAAATATGCACCAGATGGTAAGTTGTTGTGTAAATTAATTCTTATTACAAGTTAAACTGCTTATGAATATAGTTTAACAAGCAAGGTCTAAAACCAGACAATTTATAAGAAGAACTAAAGGTATCCATGAAAAGTACATGGCCCTTAGGGTGAAGGACAATAAGAAGAAAACTTTTAATTAACTGAGAACAAAAGAAATCTTAGTGGTACTATAGATCTAGCTAGGGATGATAAAATTGTCAGCAGTGATGCAGAAGAGACAGAAATGTTCAGATATTTCTGTTCTGTATTTGGGGAGAGGCTGGCTGATTTCATGGGTCAGCAATAATATTTTCTATTCCAACCATAACTAGGAAGGCTGTTAAACAGCACATAATAAAATTAAACATTTTTGAATCTCAGTACCAGGTGATCTGCGGTCAAGAGTTTTAAAAGAATTGACGAATGAGCTCTCTGAACCATTGATGTTGGGTTTTTCTCAATATTCCAAAATATGTTAAAGTTCCAGAGGAATGGGAAAAAGCTAATACACCAGTATTTTAAAAAGTTAAACAGGATGGCCTGGTTAACTGGCCTGTAGTTCGACTTGATATTAATTTCATGCAAAATCTTGGAATGGCTAATAGGGGATGCAGTTAGTAAAGAATTAAAGGATGGTAGCATAATTAATGAGGATAAGTTTGTTTTTTTGGAAAATGGATATTGTCAAAGCAATTGATGAAATTAAAGTTTTTTGTTGGTAAAGGTAACTTGTAATATATTTGGACTTTTGGAAGGCATTTGACTTTACTGCAGGACATTCTGATTTAAAAAATTAGCACTGTACAAAAATTGATGACTGATTGATTTACAATTACTTTTTGAAATCAAACCTCCATCTAGTAGTGGTATTTCTAATGGGGTTCCACAGAGATCAGTTCTTGACCCTGTGCTATTCAGTATCTTTCTTCAATGGTATAGAAGAAAACAAAAATTGGGGTGGTAAATGTCAGGTAAGTTGTACAGTGTGACCTTGATCACTTGGTGGTAAACTGGACTCATTTGAACAACATGTGTTTTAAAACAGCCAAATGCAAGTGTGACCATGATGCCTGGAGGGGTCACACTGAGAGTGCCACATTCCAGGCTAACTGCAAGGAATAGGGCAGACAATCCACCACATTGGTGGTTTATTCTATAATTAGATTTCACCAACCCAGTAACCAAACCATTTCTGTATTACCACACTGATTACTGAGAAGCCAAGCTATAGCCTCCTTTAAGCAGTCTAGCCTTTGTCTCCCATCCAGACAGCCAAGTCTAATATAGCAAGAGATTACTAAAAACCTGATTCACCATATTTAAAGTTCTGCCAGTCCCCAGGGACCGGACATGTTGCCTGCTAGGTCAATAAATATTTCAGATCTCACTCAAATGCACACTTACAGCCAATTCTTATTAACTAAACCTAAGATCTGTTCTTCAAAAGAAAGAAGAGAATTGCTATGTTTAAAAGATCAATATACATACACATATGAGTAAAGTTCTCAGGTTAGTTTCATAGCAGAGATGGGAAGGCTGTTGATTTGTAAGAGTCCTTCTGGAATCAATTTAAAAGGTTATAGTCCAATTAGCAGTCCCTGTGCTGAGTTCGTTCAAAATCTTCCGTGAGAATTCCAGAGTTAATCCAGAGTAGACCTGGAGACCTCAGTTTTGTGGGCTTAGACTTTCCCTGTCAAAGTTTAAGCAGATAGGAGATTAAAAAGGATCAGGCACAAAGCTTTCTTTATAGTTGCAGCCGGCCATCAATCACAGCAGGACCTTTCTTGGATGAAGAATAGGTAATGTGTACTGTTGCTTTGAAGCTAATCTGTTTCCTATGCATACACAGGTAACAATTAGGTAGTTTACTATGTGGAATTTACAAGTTTCAGAGAGAAATTAGGACAATAATATTATTACACCATATGTCCCCTCTAAATGATAATATCCCTTTTTTGATCTCTGAATCAATAGAATTCCATAATGAAGCATTATGAGACAAGAACAGAATTTTAGCATCTACGAGCTAATTAGATCAAATTGTTAAACTTCTAACAAGATATAGGTAAACATAGACAAATATAATTAGCATTTACCCTTTGATTCTCTAACAATATTAAGTAAATATATTAGTTTCTAGTCTATTTAACATGGCTTTGATAACTACCTGCAGGGAATGGCCAGGGACTCTTATCATTTTAGTACCTCCTGTGGAGTTGTTATGGGTCATACGCCAGTTGACCAGTCTGTCCATGTCACAGCAAGGTCATATATGTGAGAACAACAAAAGTCAATCACTCTTACAGGGTGTGGGACGGTCTCATGGAAAGTAGTGACCATGAAAAGAACTTAGAGATAGTCAACTGAATGTGAACTCCCAGTGCAGTGCTGTGGGATCCTTGGACGTGTAAATAGGGGACTATTGAATGAGAGTCAGGAGGTGGTATTCCCATTGTAGTTCTGTTATCAACCCTTCAAAAAAAGATATTGGAAAGGGTTCAAAAGGAGCCACAAGAATTATTCAAATTCTAGGAAAATCTGCCTTACAGTGAAAAATTTAAGAGGCTCAATCTAGTTAGTTTATCCAAGAGAAGGTTAGGAGGAGGTGACTTGAGAAGTCTTTTAAAATCTAGATTGGGAGACTTTGTAAAGTGGAGGCTCTAAAAAGCAATGGATTTGTTGAAGAGTTTACTAGGTTAATTTCTTTGGGTGGGGTTATACAGATTAGGTCAGATTAGATTATCATAATGATCCCTTCTTGCATTAAAATCTGTAAAATTGTGAAGTTTAGTGTGCTTTTGTGTCATATGACTGTTTCAAGATGACACTTATTTGATTTGTAGCCATTCCTTCATCAGACTTTTGAACTGATTGAATTTTGCACCCTAAATAGAGTTGTGCCTGATCAGTACTTGACAGACTTCCGAGGAAAGGCAAGGTGTTGTAGGAAGAGGTGTTGATTCAGTAGGTGGCACTATTCTCTGAGTTCTACTTTAATCAGTTCATTAATATTGTAGTGAGCACTAGATTCCTTGAGGTCCAGTTGTCTTTTGATGAAACCTAAACCAGGTCCTGACTACTTGCATTATTAGAGATCTCATTGCTCTCTTTACAAGAGCAGAAGTATTAATCCTGGAGTTTAGGTCATTTCCAATACAGCTCGTTACGTTCTGCCTGCCTAAATTTATTCAGTGTGTCTTAAAATAAATGACATATTGACTGGAATTTTCCAAGTATCTATCTAAAGGAAATACTTATGCTTACACCCTGTTTAAAAAAAACAAAACAAAAAACCAAACATTCTGTCATGTGGAATCATGCTGAAATCTGCATCTCTTCCTCCTCCTCATAGTTTTTCACAGGATTGGAATCTTTATATCCACAGCAAAGACTCGTGTCTACCACTTGAGCTAATGGAGTAACTGGTAGAAATAGTAGGCTGGTATCCTCTGTGAATATTAGAAGGGAGATGAGATGCCTATTTTGTCAATAGTTTTCATACCTCTTTAACAGAGGAACAGTGAGACTTTTGGGAACCCTGGGTTGAATTCCAAGTTTTGGGGGTGAGGGCAGTGTGCTGTAGCGGTTAGACCCTTCCCCTCTAGCATGTCCCACCATGAGCTTGTCCCTTGCTGTCCTGTCCTCCTAGCTTGTCCCTCTCTGCTTCTGCCCTCCTCCTTGCTCCTCTCACTCTATGGCCTTGTCTGCACTACGTGTTTATAGTTGTAGCGATTTTAGCAGCGTTAAACCGATTTAACACCGCACCCGTCCACACTACGAGGCCCTTTAAATCGATATAAAGGACTCTTTAAATCTGTTTCTGTACTCCTCTTCAACGAGAGGAGTAGCGTTAAAATCGGTATTATCATATCGAATTAGGGTTAGTATGGCCGCAAATCGATGGTATTGGCCTCCGGGCTGTATCCCACAGTGCACCACTGACCGTTCTGGACAGCTATCTGAATTCGGATGCACTGGCCAGGTAGACAGGAAAAGCCCCGCGAGCTTTTGAATTTCATTTCCTGTTTGGCCAGTGTGGAGCTCTGATCAGCACAGGTGACCTCGCAGAGCTCATCAGCACAGGTAGCAATGCAGTCTCCTGAGAATAGAAAAAGAGCTCCAGCATGGACCATACAGGAGGTACTGGATCTGATCGCTATATGGGGAGAGGACTCTGTGTTAACAGAACTCCGTTCCAAAAGACGAAATGAAAAAACATTGGAAAAACTTTCCAAGGCCATGATGGACAAAGGCCACACCAGGGACTCAGTGCAGTGCAGAGTGAAAGTTAAGGAGCTCAGACAAGCCTACCAGAAAACCAAAGAAGCAAACGGAAGGTCTGGGACAGGCAGGGCCCGAAAAACATGCCGCTTCTACGCTGAGCTGCATGCAATTTTAGGGGGCTGCGCCACCACTACCCCCCTGTCCTTGGATTCCGTGGTGGGGGTTGTAATCTCAGCCATGCCTGAGGATTATGCGGACGAGGGAAGGTGAGGAGGAGGAAGAGGAGGACGAGCTTGCAGAGAGCACACAGCACTCCTGTCAGCCCCAACAGCCAGGATCTTTTTCTGACCAGACGGAATTACCGTCCCAGCCCTCCCAACCCACTAGCCCAGACAGTGAAGCCATGGAAGCGACCTCTGGTGAGTGTACCTTTGTAAATATAAAACATGGTTTTAAAAGCAAGCTTTTTTTAATGATTGATTTGCCCTGAGGGCTTGGGATGCATTCACGGCAGTAAAGTTACTGGAAAAGTTTGTTAACATGTCTGGGGATGGAGCGGAATCCTCCAGGGACATCTCCATGAAGCGCTCCTGGAGGTACTCCAAAAGCCTTTGCAGAAGGTTTCTGGGCAAGGCAGCCTTGTTCCGTCCACCATGGTAGGACACTTTACCACGCCATGCATGTAGCAAGTAATCGGGTATCATTGCATGACAAAGCATAGCTGCGTATGGTCCGGTGATTGCTGGCATTCAAGAAACATCCGTTCTTTATCTCGCTCTGTTATCCTCAGCAGAGTGATATCGTTCATGGTAACCTGGTTGAAATTCAGGAATTTAATTAGGGGACAGAGATGGCCTTTTTCCTACAGGGGTTGTTTGACTGTTGCTTACAAGAAATCCTTCCTTGCATGTAGCCAAGCAGGGGGAGGGGAGGAAGGATAGCGCTGAGCTTTCTCACGTTTGCCTAGCAGGAATCTTCCCAGCTACCAGCCACGCGGTGGGGGGAAGGGGGTGATTAGCAGTGATCTTCCATGATACCAGCCATGCGGTGGGGGGAGGGGGGTAAAGCGATCATCCTAGAGAATTGGAGGGGGGGGGGTGGCTTCTGCGAATGGAAGTGAAGGCTGCAGAAGCCGAAAGACAATGGCTTACCATGGCCGCATGCAAGCTGAATTCTGATGCCGGACCTGCGTCTGTGAGATCTGTAACACCAGAGCCCAGGCACTCAAAATTAAGATGCAAAATGCGACCTTGTAGTGAAATCACATGTGCTGTGTAAGGTGAATAGTGTTGTTCACTGTGAAAGAGTATAACCATTGTTCTGTAAAATGTATCTTTTTAAATACTTCTCTCCCTTTTTTCCCTCCCTCATGCAGCTGCACATTTTTCAAGCCTCCCTACTCCATCCCGAAGGCTAGCTCAGATAAGGCGGAGGAAGAAGAGGACGCGAGATGAAATGTTCTCGGAAATCATGGAAGTAACTCGCAATGAAAGAGCTCATCTGAATCAGTGGAAGGACGTGGTATCAAATTACAGGAAAGATGCCAGTGAACGTGAGGACAGGAGGGACGCTCGAGATGAGAGTGTAGGCAGGAAGATCAGCGGTGGTAGGGGATGAAACGCTGGGCTGCTGCGTGATCAAACTGACATCCTCCGACGTCTGGTGGAGCTTCAGGAAGAGCAGCGAGGTCACAGAGTGCTGCTGCAGCCCCTGTGTCACCACCCTCAGTACTCACCATGTTCCATATCTTCCTCACCCAGATGTGTAAGAACGCGTGGGGAAGGCTTTTTGCACCCGCCCACTCCACCCCCGTGGACAGCCCAACCAAAAGGCTGTCATTACATTACAGTGGCCTTTGATTTTAGTGGCCTTTTCCTCCCTCCTATCCTCCTCCCAAACCGCACCTGGGCTACCTTGTCAGTTCTCTCCCTCTTTTTATAATGACCTTTTTAATAAAGAATACATGATTTTTAAACGATAGTGACTTTATTTCCTTAGCAAGCTGTAATCGAAGGGGAGGGTGGGTTGCTTACAGGGAATGAGTCAATCAAGGGGGTGGGGTTCATCAAGGGGAAACAAACACAGCAGTCACACCGTACCCTGGCCCGTGATGAAACTCGTTTTCAAAGCTTCTCTGATGCGCACCGCTTCCCGGTGTTCTCTTCTAATCGCCCTGGTGTCTGGCTGCGTAATCAGCGGCCAGGTGATTTGCCTCAGCCTCCCACCCGCCATAAAGGTCTCCCCTTACTCTCACAGAGATTGTGGAGCACACAGCAAGCAGCAATAACAAAGGGGACATTGGTTTGGCTGAGGTCTGAGCGAGTCAGTAATGTGCGCCAGCGCCTTTAAATGGCCAAATGCACATTCTACCACCATTCTGCACTTGCTCAGCCTGTAGTTGAACAGCTCCTGACCACTGTCCAGGCTGCCTGTGTATGGCTTCATGAGCCATGGCATCAAGGGTAGGCTGGGTCCCCCAGGATAACTACAGGCATTTCAACATCCCCAACTGTTATTTTCTGGTCTGGGAAGTAAATTCCTTGCTGCAGCATTTTAAACAGAGCAGTGCTTCTGAAGACGCGAGCGTCATGAACCCTTCCTGGCCATCCCACGTGGATGTTGGTGAAACGTCCCTTGTGATCCACCAGTGCTTGCAGCACCATTGAAAAGTACCCCTTGCGGTTTACGTACTGGGTGCCCTGGTGCTCCGGTGCCAAGATAGGGATATGGGTTCCATCTATCGCCCCCCACAGTTAGGGAATCCCATTGCAGCAAAGCCATCCACTATGACCTGCACGTTTCCTAGAGTCACAACCTTTTGTAGCAGCAGCTTAGTGATTGCTTTGGCTACTTGCATCACAGCAGCCCCCACAGTAGATTTTCCCACTCCAAATTGATTCCCGACTGACCGGTAGCTGTCTGGCATTGCAAGCTTCCAGAGGGCTATTGCCACTCGCTTCTCCACTGTGAGGGCTGCTCTCATCTTGGTATTATGGCGTTTCAGGGCAGGGGAAAGCAAGTCACAAAGTTCCATGAAAGTGCTCTTACGCATGCGAAAGTTTCGCAGCCCACTGCGAATCGTCCCACACCTGCAAAACTATGCGGTCCCACCAGTCTGTGCTTGTTTCCGGGCCCAAAATCGGCGTTCAATGGGTAGAACCTGCCCCATTACCAGCAGGAGCTCCAAAGCGCAGGGGCCGCGGTTAGGGAGAATTCAGTGTCCATGTCCTCATCACTCTCGTCGCCGCGCTGCCGTAGCCGCCTCCTCCTCGCCTGCCTTTGCAGTTCATGGTTCACCATAGACTGCACGAGAATGCGTGAGGTGTTTACACATTCACGATCGTGGTGTTGATCTGAGTGGGGTCCATGCTTGCTGTGCTATGGCGTCTGCACAGTTCACCCAGGAAAAAAAGGCGCGAAATGTTGTCTGCTGCTTTCACTTAGGGAGGGGTGAGGCTGTACCCAGAACCACCCGCGACAATGATTTTTTGCCCCATCAGGCACTGGGCTCTCAAGACTCTCAACCCAGAATTCCAAGGGGCAGGGGAGACTGCAGGAACTATGGGATAGCTACCCACAGTGCAATGCTTCAGAAATCGACGCTAGCCTCAGACCATGGACGCACACCGCCGAATTAATGTGCCTAGTGTGGCCGCGTGCAATCGACTTTATGCTATCTCTTTTATAAAACGGGTTTAATTTAAATCGGAATTATCCCGTAGTGTAGACATACCCTATGTTCTAGTCAGGCTATTTTAGTACAGCAAGGGAGACCAGTGAGAGCACATGGAGAGACAATCTCCCTGCTCTCGGTACCACTGTCTCATGTTACAAGTGATCCTTGACTTCAATGGTGAGCAAATGTAGAGAAATTCTGCTTGATGCTGAGGGTAGACAGAATCTTCAGAGAATTTAGCTGCCAGACTCTTGTAAGCCTCTACTGAGCATATGAAAGTGGTGATTTTGCCAGAGGCTTATACCCCTAAATTTGAGAGATTTTTGTGGGGACAGTGAAAGGTTTCTATGTGACCACAGTGGTGACACCCCTGCCTACTCAGCCCTCTGCCAAATTTTAAGTTATTGCTCCGAAGCTTCTCAGTTAAAGAGTTATAAGGTTTGGTTTTGTTTTTTGTTTTGTTTTTGTGTTTTAACATTTGAAAAACAGCATATTTTTTCTCTTGAACTTGTTCTCAGAAACAGTTGAATTGCTTTTGCTGAAACTTAAAATCAAGCAACCACCGAGCCTGGAAAATTTTCAGCCTGATTGGTTAGTTTGGCATAGTTGGCTGCTGAAGTTGCAAATAATTGAAAACAGGAATATATACTGAAAAGTGTATCTGTGTAAAACTTAACTGATGATTTTGGAGGGTAATATATTGTGCAGTATTAAATGCTAGGTGCTTCATTGTGGTCCCTTGTCCTGAATGTCAAGGAAGATTTTCAATGCACTTCCAGCTGTGAAAAATGTCTTAATTTTCTTCATCGCAATCATCAGAGAACAGATGCATATTCTGTGTTTCAAAAGCATATTTATGTTAGAGGAACTTAATTTTGTGCCTGTGATGTTCACATCTCCTTTGTCACCATCTAATTAATTGGAGATCCTAAAACATTCAGTTTTAGAATTGCTCTCTTATCTCCCTCTTTCCTATATCTGCACTGGAGTTACAGTCCTTAGCATTGCACTTTATAGATCTTTTCATAGAACTTATAGTAAATTTACTATCTCATTAGATCATTTTATTACATTTCCCTTTGGTGCCCCTGGCAATGTGTTTTCCCTACAGTTTTGTACAGTCCAATTCTGAAATAATGGGGCTTCCATTTCCTTTGGAGATTAATCAACAGTCTAGCAGATATTACTATTAAGGAAATGCTTCCTGCTATTTAGCTCAAATTCATTTGTTGAGTTTTATATCATCACTACTTTGGACCACCCTAAAAACTCTCTCCTGTCCTGATGTTTCCTTCCTTTGTTTTCTTGTAGAGTTTATATTATCCCTTAGGCTTCTTCTGGCCATGTATTTAAATATTTAATTGTGTTACTCTTTTTCTCAGTCAAATCTTGGCTCCTGTGAAAAGGATTGATATGAATTCACGGTGTAGAAAAGGATTGAAGTGAGAGTATGGTGTTAAATAAGTTAAAAAATATAAATCAGAAATACTAATGATCACAGTAAAGATGAGATGAATAGATACTACTTCATTACAGGGTGGCTATCCCACTTCCTTAGATGGTATGTTTACAATGGTCTATTCTTACATGCCCGTTTATTTTCTGAAAATAAATTCCCTTTTGATTGTCTCTGAAGGCTGAGAAGGCTACATGGATTAATACCATTAACATGGAACGATCCAACCATTGTTCCAACCCTGGGTGCTGGCCTGTTAGTCTTGGTATCTATTGTGTTTGCCCTCTTGCCCCCAATATCTATCTACCTTTTCTAGATGCTTTAGAGAGTGTGTCTCCAATCTCTGTCTCCCCACCCCCGTGCTATGAAAGAGGCCGGTCTCTACTGCTGCAGTAGGCAGCTATTTTAACAATCTTAACCCAATTGTTGAGAGAAGAGAATTCTAGGTTTTTGTAACTTTAGCTGATAGCATACAGGTCACCTTGGTATCTAAATGATTGGTGCCCTTTTGGCAGGAGCACTTTGTAATGCTCTTTATTGCGCTAAGTGGCTCAGTTTAAGAACAAGAATACATTCTTTCTGCTAAAGCTTAGTCAGCCTTCACATATCCTGTCGCTGTTTTTGCTGTGTAAGTTTGAACCCTGATGCGACTAACTGCAGTATCTTCTATGATAAATTTAGGAAAACAGAAGGAATGGGATCAGAAATAATGGATGACCTTGTTTCTATCTAATTTGAAAAAGAAACGTCATATGCCATATACCCACTTGTTCCTAATGAATGAGACCTTCATGTTGCTGTAGAGGGAGGACAACCCCTGACTTGTGTTTTTTGACTTTATATGGCAATGTCTTGTCTTAATGTGTTTGTGGTGTTGTTTTTAATTGAGTTGGTTATTGCAGAGAATTGTCCAGATCAGAACCCTCGTCTTCAGAATTGGAACCCTGGACAAGATACTGGAAAGAGAGTTATCATCAAAAAGGGGGATTTGTTTCGTCTGAATATGGATGCTACAGTGCACTCTATAGTCATACAGGATGGAGGTGTGTAATGGCAAAACAAGCCACGTGCTTCAATCAACTGTTATGCCCCATTTTTAACACATTTCTGATTTATGTCCAAAGCACTTTAGACAGGTGTAAGTGAGCGTGACAGTGTTGGGTGAGGAGGGAAGCTGGCATATGCAAACAAACATATACTTCCCTTTCCCCATTCAGGTGTTATCAAAACACTTGCTCTTCTTCATTAGTAATGTGTGCAGAAACTCTGCAATGACATGTGAGAATGTTATTTGTGTTTCATTTGAAATATTTAGTGAAAAAAATTGAAAATTAGCATTTGTACTTTTAAAAAATGGGGGCTCTTTTACTCTGAAGGTTCTGTTCTTTTAGGAAAGTTCAGAATTGAACATCATTCCAGCAAATACTTTTGCATTGAAAATGTACAGTATTTTAAAATCTTGGATAGTTTCAATATGAAAATGACCACTTTGAGTTGTGAAATTTTCTAGTACTAAATGACTAACATTTTTGCACAAAATGACATAAAACTTACTTATCTCTTTTGCATCTCTACTGGTAACATGGTTAGGCTCTGTAGCATATCTCGGTGTGTTAAGAATAATATGTTGTGATGTTTTGGGGACTAAACAGATCAGTCAGAGATTCTGTCACTGCCTGTCTCGTAAATTTTGGGGGACTTTGTGCAGCTAAAGTTCCGTTCCCTGACACCCAGTAGCCAGCTCACAAACAAAAGGTCTCACCAGCCTAGTTACTCTTTACAAGGTGACACCAACAGCTCTTCCACTCCCGAGTTTTCCCAAATACCTGTTCCTCAAATTCTTAATTACTGGACACTCGGACTGTTTCCCTGTGGCTCGTAACCCTTGAAGGCCTGAAACTGTTCTCTGCTTCCCTAGGCATATGCACTCCACATAGTTTGCACAGCAGCAACCTGCCTGGGATGAACTAAATACTTTTTTAAATAAATGCAGATTCAAAGATGAATTAGTAGGGGAAGGCAGACATATGCAAGTCACATGGAAAATCAACATAAAGAGGCAACCTCAGGCTTTTGCACATTCATTTTAAAGATAAAATCCCTTTTCTAACAAGAGTTACCCGTTGCCTTAAAGCAATTCTCCCTCACCCCCAAAAGCTATTCCCCCTTGAGTCTGTCCCCCAAGTTCTGGATTAAAAAACCCTCAATTCAAAGCCTTCTGTTTAAAAGGCTTCTTTAATCCCCCACTCCTCCTGCCCATGGTGGTGACTCAGGGTTAATCAGTGTGGGGAGCCAGGATGTTCTTTTCAGTTTCAAATTGTCTCACTGTCTTTGTCTTTCCCTTAACTCTAATGGCCGATCATTGTCTTTTTCCTGGGCTGGACAATGGATAGTTTCTTGATGCCGGGTTTTGCATAAACAATAGCCTTGGGAGATGCCCCTCTCTGCTTGACTACTCACTGCCCTGCTGAGAGATAGCTGAAGTGCACCACAGACTGAGCACAGTTTTCTACATACACAAATATGTAAATTCATACCCACAGCCTGTATATATTACAAGCTTTCATACAAGACCTTACCTGATGTGTTTTTTGTAGGACAATAATACAGTATGCAGTCAGTTCATTTAACTGTTCATTGCTGGGGTTTAAACCTTCTCTTTGCCCCTTGGGATGTCTGGACCCTGGTTGTCACACATACACCACATGCAAGCTGCCCACAGCAGCCAATGTGCCTGTATGGTGTTGTCAAAAACAAGGAGGAGTCTGGTGGCACTTTAAAGACTAACAGATTATTTGGGCATAAGCTTTCGTAAGTAAAAAACACAAAACCAAACCACTTCTTCAGAACAGATTAGCAATTATACTTAATAAAACTATAAGACAGCTTGTCAAAATGTCATTATACTAGAAGTTACAATTCTGTTGCAGTTAGATTTTAACATATGACTTCCTGTAAAACCCATTTCCCTTTCCTAAATCCATTTAGAAATCAAAATTATTTAACTTCCACTAATGTTTAGGGGTTGTGGGTTTTTTTTGTTTAAATTTGTTGCAAGGTTTGGCTTACCCTTTTTTTTTTTTTTTTTTTTTTTTTTTTTTAAGGCAAAATCTGTTTCTTTAAAACATAGCTTAATACTGAAATATTATTTCCTATAGGATTGCTTGTCTTTGGTGATGATAAAGATGGAACCAGAAATATCACTTTGAAAACTCGCTTTATCCTGATAAAGGATGGTGGAGCGCTTCATATTGGAGCACAGAACTGTCGCTATAAATCCAAAGCAACTATAATCTTGTATGGCAAATCAGATGAAGGTGATCATGTGCCAACATTTGGCAAAAAGTTTATTGGTGTTGGCTCTGATGGAACACTGGAATTGCATGGGACTCAGAAGTTATCATGGACTTTGCTGTCCAAGACTGTGTATTCCTCAGGGCTGGCCTCTGGTTCTTATGCATTTGAAAGGAATTTTTCCCGGGGGCTAAATGTGAGAGTGATTGACCAGGACACAGCACAAGTTCTGGCTGTTGATAAGTTTGATACCCATGAATATCAAAACGAAAGCAGGAGACTTCAGGATTTTTTAAAAGGTCAGGATTCTGGCCGCATTGTTGCCATTGCTGTGGGAGATTCAGCTGCTAAAAATCTCCTGGATGAAACCAGATTCACTATTCAAAATCTTCTAGGAAGTAAGCTTGTCAAAGGATTGAGTTACAGGTAAATAATTTTTGTTTTCACTTCAAATCCACTTAGTCCCACTAGATGTAGATAATCCTGTGAACAGGGATTTGTGAAACCTTAAGAAAGTATGCTATTTTTTCACAATATAACGCTGTTCTCCCTAGGTCTGTCCTCCAAAGCTCTGCATACTGGTACAGTATGCAAATAAATGTCTTATTTATGGATAATCCCTTGCAGAAGTATTGAGGAGGATTAGTTAGTACATTATTTAACAGTGTAAAGGCCTATAAGTGCTTATTATAACACTTATAGCTGTGTATATAGTGAATTTTAACATGTACTCTAGTGCACCAACCTTAACTTTTTAAATATAATTGTATGACTAGTGCATGTTTTCAGAATTTGTCTTTCTTTTAAGTGCACAAATCAAAAGCAGGTGTTGGCATCTAATGCATGTTACTAACGCCTCTGAGATAAAAAGTGACAAATTAGAAACCAAATTCAAAAAAGGGGTCCTAATCAGACCAAACAAACTTAACTTCCTCCCTGCCTCACAGAAAAGAGAGAGAGTAAAAAAAAATGATAGACAGCTGCTGCATTTTTCTGTTGTCAGCACTTTTTTCTCTGGCAATTAATAAGAAACCAATATTTTGACACTGCATCTGCTTGGCATCTCAACTTCTCCTTCATAATATGGTCTCTACAGATCACAGTCCCATTCTGGCCACCTGTGGTGGAACCTGTTTGAAAGTTTGTTGTAGCCTATTAGGGAGTGTGCATTCGAAAGCCAAGGATATAAAATCTTTGAGTCTCCAGCTGTGTCTGTTCCTCTTTTTGTGATAGCTTAAGTGGAACCCAATCTCCAGCTTGCATTGGGATTTGTTAGAATAATAAATTATTGTTAAAATATTTATCTAATAGTAAGTCAATAGTATGTCTTTGGTTTTGTGTCTTTGTGCCCCCTCTCCCTCCCACCATTACGTCTCCATATTCAGACTTGGGCTATTATGCTCCCTCTGCTTCAGCAGTTCAGGAAAAATGTCAGGGTTCCAACTTCTTGCCTTGACAAAATACCATTTAGTGTTTATTGTCCTAGAAATATCCTTGTGACTTGGGTGCCTTTTAAAGGGCTTTCATGCAAGAAAGAATCCTCTGAACCTCAGAGAAGGATCTAGTCACCTGGGACTGGGAGGCTTTCCTAAGTCTGGATTCTAGCCTCAGAAGTTTTTATAGGATCAGCAAATGTGGGGGCAGTAGAGCATACCATAATATGCACCAGTCCCCTGGATACAGTAGAAACTCAGTCAAAAGTTGGTTGTGCCCTTGTGTAGACAGACACCTGGGATCCCACATCTTTTCCTGTGAGCATGAAGTGATTGGAGGAGGATCCCTCGGATTCAGGGTGCCCAGATCTGTCCTGTGACCTCCTGGGGTGTGTGGGAGGGGGGAGGGTTGTACCTCCTCATTTGTATCAGCATTTGTTCATCTGAAATTGAGAAATTCCCTACCTCGTGCTGGGAGGGAGCAGGAGGTTTTCCCCCCCATTTCTCGCCTTCTTGATTCCTGGCTGCTTTCACAGGTAGGCTGAGACTCCTTTCTTCCTAATAAAATTCTGTTTTCCATTGTCCCAGCGGCAGAAGACAGTGACAGTCCATGTCTCTTCTGCTGGCACTCGCAAGTAATAGTCACTCATGTCTCATGTCAGTTTAAAAAAAAAAAGCAAAGTTAAGATGACTTCCCTCCCATCCAAAATAAGAGATCTTCAGTCTGACAGTATCTCTTTGAATGTTCTTTCTGTTAAATGCTTATTTTGACTTGGATAGTGAGGCTATAGAAAGACATGTTCAGTGTAACATTCTTTGCATCATTGTGATTAGACTAGAATACAACAGTTATGGGATTTAACCTGTAAAAATACTTGTTTTTAAAAAAAAATAAAATAAAGAGGTGTGCTTATGAATAAACTAGTGTCTGGGTTGAAGGTTTTAATTTTTGCCTTTCATTGTGAATGATTGGCCATCCAGCAAGCTGACTGGCTGGCACAGATTCTGTTTGGTATAATAGGGTATTTATTTTTATCAGAATTTGATTTTTAATCACCTAATCAGTAGTACTAGGAATAAGAATTGCTGACTTAGTGATGTGACCATGCTTGATTTGAGTCTCAGAGCTACAATAGGATTGTTTGTCTCAAACCGATGATTGAGAGTGCTAACTATGCAAGTAATAAACATGCCATGGAACAGTGAATGCTTACTAAAATGTTATCCCTTTTTAAAAGGTTTTGCTATGTACAACATCATACTCCAATGTCAATAGCTTGCAATGCTCTTTAAAAAAATTACTGGAAAGTTTGATTCAGGTGGCTGTGATTGTAGTACGTAGGGGTGTAGTGAGGAAGAGAGGAATCTCAAAATAATTGTGCTTATAAATTCCAATAAGTCAAACCTCAGTTTTGGTTAAAGGGCAGAACACGTGAAGAAAGGCAGGCTTAACGATGAAGGAAAGCACATTTATATGAGAGGATATGTAGTGAAAGTGGCGAAGTAGAGCATGGAAGTCTGGGCTTCTGTTTCAGGGTATGGCTACACTCGGAACTTCAAAGCGCTGCCGCGGCAGCGCTTCTGTGGCAGCGCTTTGAAGTGCCAGTGTGGTCGCAGCACCAGCGCTGGGAGAGAGCTCTTCCAGTGCTGCGCGCACTCCACATCCTCATGGGGTTTAGCTTGCAGCACTGAGAGCCACGCTCCCAGCACTGCGGCACTGTTTACACTGGCACTTTGCAGCGCTGTATCTTGCAGCTCTCGGGGGATGGTTTTTTTCATACCCCTACGCAAGAAAGTGCAGCGCTGTAAAGCGCCAGTGTAGCCAAGGCCTCAGTCTCCTGTTTGACTCACTGTGGTCTTGGACAAGTCATTTAGGGGGTGTCAGTGTAAAGTGTATGTACTGTATATGTATATATTTAGCTAAAAACTTCCCTGTTAATACTGCAAGTTCAGCTTCAGTAGTGGATTTGGCACTAAATAGACAGGTCTCCAGGCTGATTAGAGCAGGTTTCTCTGAAAGTCTTAACTGCTATACTCTAGCACTACCATAGTGGGAAACTTTAGCAAGTATTCTTTAGTGTAGACAAGGTCTGAATCTCTCTGTACTTTATTTTATGCACAAAGTAACACTTGTTACATGATCTTGTGGTTTGTAAAATACTGTGAGGACACTGGACAAAGTATTAACAATATTTTATGAAATCTGGAATCCTAAAAAAAATAAAGAAAGAAGAGAAGGAGGCCGGGGGAGTAGAAATGAGTGGTGAGCATTTTCCAGCCTGCATATGGGAGCAACCAAATATTTTCAACAATTATCTCTTGCATTCTTCTATTGCATTTTGGAATAATATTTTTAAAGAGTTTTGGAAAAGAAGCAAAAGAATAAATGTTTGTTATATACAGTGTCTATTTGCAAAGAATTTAATTTAAGGGGATTTTGTGTTTTTGGGTTTTTTTTTTGCAGGCAAGCCTGGGCTTTAGTTGGTGTTATAGGTGGTGGAAATTCCTCCTGTAATGAATCTGTGAGAGACTATGAAAATCATAGCACTGGGGGAAAAGCTCTTGCTCAAAGAGAATTTTTCACAGTGGATGGTCAGAAGTTTTCTGTGAGAGCTTTTAGTGAATGGAATGAAGGTAGGAAAGTTTATTTATGTGTTTGTTTTTTTCCTAAAATCTTCATAAGCAAAATTGTTTTTAAAAAAACAATTTGTATTGATTATTTTCTAGAACAGTTTTTATTAATGCAAGCTAACTTCCTAATTACTGCAATTATTTTTCTCTATTTACCATTAATGTTGCCTAACTTTTGGATGAAATACAAATCGAAATACAGGAGAGTGTATCAAAAATGAAAACTTTTTAAAAATGTAAATCTCCTTCTCTGCTTCAGTGCTGTGGGCATCCAACATACCATCAAGGGGACACGGGAAACTGTATCTTTAATATTTAAATTAAAAAACTTTAGTTATACAAGCATCCTGGAGAAGTACTAAAACCTAAAATCACCTACTGGAGGCTGGAGATCTGACAGGCTTGTGGGTTTTAATACACCTCTACCCCAATATAATGCGGTCCTTGGGAGACAAAAAATCTCACAGCGTTATAGGTGTGACCACGTTATATCAAACTTGCTTTGGCCCCCCCCGTTCCTTGTTCCCTGACCGCTCCCTCCAGAGACTCCCAACCCCCCCGTCCCCTGACTGCTCCGACCCCTATCCCCCCACACCCCCTGACAGGCACTCACTGGCAGCGGCGGGAAGCGGAGCAGCCTGGCCTCAGTTTGCTCCACTCTACCACCTTCCAGCCATGGCACTTTGTTTCCCGCTGCCGATGAGTGCAAGGAAGTTGGAGAAAAGATACCCCCTCTCCCCTCCCCCCCCGCCTACTCACATGCGGCAGGAAGCGGAGTGCTGCAGCTGGAAGCTGGCGGGCTGGGGCCGGGCTGCTCTGTTTCTGCCGCTGTTGGTGAGTGCGAGGGGGATCCCTTCCCCCAAGCCCCTTCCCCTGAGTGACAGGCTGGGGCCGGGGCGAGGGAAGCAGAGCAGGCTGCTCCCAGCCCCCCACTAATCCCCTGGGCCAGTCTGGGACCTTGGGGTCCCCAAAGGTGCCCTCCCACAGCTCCTGCCCCCCAGACCCTTGTGGAAGGAGCCCCTGACCACCCCCGAGACCCTCTGCCCGTTATTGAACCCCCTCGGCCCCAACCTGGCCCAGCACCCTTACCACTGTGCTCAGAGCAGCGTGTCAGAGCTTTACCACCTTGTATGCAAATCGGGGTAGAAGTGTATATCTTTTCCATGTTTGCCTTTTTAGTTTCTTTTCTTTAGTCTTATTAGGATATTGTGTTAATTATTGTTGTTGCTTGTGATGTTTGGAGAATTCTAAAGTGTGGCTGATTTTTTTATTTTTCACAAAATGATCTCTGATTAGTTGGATTATTCTGACATACATACTTCTGACAGTCTGTTGGTCTGGTAGTAGTCAGTATCTGAACACACAAGAATATTTTTGGTGGTGTTGAATCCTTAACTGCTTTTCTTATTCTTAGTTCCATGGCCTTGGTGCTGATTAGAAAAAGGAAATTGCTTCTAATGTCAAATTCCTTGGCAATAAATGTTATCGGTACTAGGAGTCCACTTTCATCTTTTATGATGCTAATGCTCAATCTTATTATTTCTTTTTGAAAACAAAAATGGTTGCAGGCCACTGAGTCTGGTGGCTGTTTGCAGCCTAGTTTTGATCAGGAAAATCTGCACCAAGGCCTGTGACCTTGTACTTTGTGAGGGCATTGTAGGATCCCCATTAAATGTATGGCTCTGCCTTGATGTAGCATCTTTGTTATGGGTAGTAAAGGCCTTTATGTTTGCCACAAAGCCAAGGAATACACCTCTACCCCAATATAACGCGACTCAATATAACACGAGTTCAGATATAAAGTGGTAAAGCAGCACTCCGGGGGAGTAGGGCTGCACGCTCCAGTGAATCAAAGCAAGTTCGATATAATGTGGTTTCACCAATAACACGGTAAGATTTTTTTTTTGGCTCCCGAGGACAGCGGTGTATCTGTCTGAGTATATCTGCACTGCCCACATTACATCGTGGCTGCAGCAGCTGGGGGAGAGCTCTCCAGCGATTTAAAAAATAACCACATTGAACGAGGGGGTGGTTGACTCCTGGTGATAAAGCACTGTCTGTCCGCGCTAAAACTTTTGTTGCTCGAGGGGGAGTCTTTTCACACCCTCAAATGACTAAAGTTTTATTGCTGAAAGTGGCAGTGTAGACACAGCCTAAGGGCTTGGCTACACTCACACTTTACAGTGCTGCAACTTTTGTGCTCAGGGGTGTGCAAGATGCAGCAATGTAAAGTGTCAGTGTAATCAGTGTAAAAAGGATGTGGTTTACGTGCAGCACTGGGAGAGCTCTCTCCCAGCGCTGCCGCTCTGACCACACTCACACTTCAAAGCGCTGCCGCAGCAGCGCTTTGAAATTCCAGGTGTAGCCATAGCCTAAGTCTCTATACTGGAGCTCTGATAGATTTACAAAGCTCTCGTCTTAATCAGTGGCTCAGTACAGTCACATTTGGTCTGTTTGCAGTTTGGTCTTTAGTCCAAGAATATTATTCTTATACATATCCTTTTTAAAGACCAGTTACTAGACTGAAGGGATATCCATGCAGGTAAGGTCTACCGGACTTATGACATAGATATACTTGGGGGATTAGTTTTTGAAGGTCAGGGATACCCTAACTGGTTATGTTAGTGTTATGATGCTATTCTTCAGCTGATTATCCAGGATGTATGCCATGAAGGGTCTATCTCCCAATAAGCTTTTGTTCTTTGTTTATCCCTTATTATTGTCTGAGTTTGCATTCCTCTGGGATCCTCCCTACTCCAGTTCCATAAATATGTGGAACTGTTAATTTCCTAAGAATGGTTTCTCTTAAATTGTCCAAGAAGTTATGGAGCTGCAGACTCTCTCCTTGTCTGGTCATATTTTGGGGGTCATTAAACTCCCACTTCACCACACCTTCTCTTCCAGAGTCCTGCTTACTTCTTTTAAACATCACCTCTCTTCCAGGCAGTTCACTTCCCTGGCAGTTTCCAGAAAACTAGTTTAGTTTCTAGCATCATACGTTTGGGAACAACTGAATTCACTTATCACTTTCAAAGTGAAGGAGTTTCATATCTTTTTCAGTCTAAGATCTAAATTTAAAAATACCGGTAGTTTTTTTATGACGTTTTCCCTCATTGCAAGGACTACTATGTATCTTTTAATCTTTTTGAGATTATACTCTTGTGGGTTATGGGCAAGGTATGAGAAGGGAATTAACAGTTTGCTTTCATAATGACCAAAATATTGGTTCTGAATTGCTTAAAGTCTCTCTGAAAAGTGACTATGGAAAAATGGCACCATCTGTTGAATATGTATATTGAGTTGTATCTGCCCACTTCGGTGACAAGTATGTTTGGCTTTTTTATTTGTTAGCCATACTGTCTCTGTGCTGCTAAGTGAGATAGAGCTGTATTCTATTCCTGCACAAGTATCAACAGAATTAATTTGAGTCCCTGTATCTGTGCAAACTCAGTGAAGGGTGTATAGTTGCACAAGTATCACCTGTCTTGCTAAGTCTTTCTTCTGGTGGTGGTGCATAAGGAAAGTGTCCAGCTTTGTTCTCCAATCCCAGGTTGTACACGTAAGTCTTTCTACCTTTCAGCCTATCATTTCTCCTGGTAAAATGAGATCATTGCATCTGAATCAGATTCGCCAAACATGAAGCCCTCGAGGCCATTTTACATAATCCCTTTTCAGAGCAGTACCATACTAGAAGGCTTCTTACATTTTGGAAAATGTTAGTTAAATATCTGAGTTCCTAATTAGTTAAAATAATGAAGTATTTGTAAAGTAGATGACATATGAAGTTATAGCTTTATATATTGCTGCATGCATCATTTTTTCCTTTTTTAGGTGTCCCACGTTCAGGTTTCCAGGTAGAGGCTATAGATGGAGTGATACTACATCTGTCGGAGGATGTTAGTAAGTGGGAGCCTGAAGACCAGATTGTAGTTGCAAGCACTGACTATTCAATGTACCAAGCAGAGGAATTCACTCTCCTTCCCTGTCCAGAGTGTAGCAGATATCAGGTCAAAGTCAAAGGTAGGAGACTGATGAAAATGTAAGGTATGTAGAATGTGACTGTAATATGTACTAATAAGGATAATGCCCTGAAATGGCCTATTATATTGGGAACAGTAAACTCTTCCCAGTGAGAGGCTCAGACCATTCATCCATCTCTCCCTCAGACTTTCCCCGGCTATATGCGAGGAATACATTGCGTTCTTTTAGTATACAGTTGTCCTGATTTGTGACCATGAACACTGCAGTTTGCCTCTTTTCCTTTTTCCTCTCTTTTTTTTTTCTCAGTGGATATTTCAAACAATCTGGTCCTAAAAATATCTTCTCACCTTCCTTCTTTCTCATTTGGTTCTGTCTCCCCACCTTTGCTCCCTGAATTGTGATTTTTCAATTCCTTTGCTCCTAGTGCCTTTGTTAGCTCTTGAAATGTGCCGTGATATATCCTTATTCTCTCTCTCCCTTTTTTTTAGACTAAAACCTTCCTTTACCCCGATTTTTCTTTGTAAATCTTTTTTTCATTTTCCTTTTTCAGCAAAATGTTTATACAAGTGACTCATATCTCAGATCTCTTCTCATGCAGCAGATCTCTGACTGTTTGCAAATTGTCTTCGTTCTGGGCATAACACTGAAATGTCTCGCCTACATGTAGTTGACCATTTCCTTTTTTATTGCCTACGACTCCATTCTGTTTGATTTCACTACAGTGCAGAGATGACTTGTGCCTGCTGATAGTGTGGGATGGGGGAGGGCACAATTTAAAGTGTCCTCCCCAACAGCTTGCATTATGCCCCTGCCTACACTGCTGCTTCTCCCCACAGCAACAGTACAGCTCCCAGTTTGCCAGCTCAAGCTGTTGCCATCCAGGGCAGGGGCACTGCTGCACGATTTGACCAAGCAGGGCCAGCAAACTCTGGCAAAAATTGGGCAGAGGGAATGTGGACCCCACCCCCCATTTTGCCTCTGTAGCCCACTCCATCCTCTGAGACTGCTGTATGGGCATCTCTGGTTTTCTTATGGCTCTGTGCTCCCTCTTCAAGCCAAAACCTTTCCTCTGTGGAGGGGTGTGCAAGTCTCAAATCTTGAGCTTTCATCCTCTTCATCTCATGGCTTTACCCTTAGCTATCATTTTTAACATTGATCAACTCGCCATATAATCTGACACCTAGGGATACCTGTGTCTGTCCTGTTGGTCTCCCAGATTTATGACTTTGCTTTGGACAGTATGACACCTTCAAACACAACTCTTATCTCCTCTCTTTCTGTTTTAGACTCTGAACTCTTATTTGTTTCCACTGCTTGTAATCATAATATTATCCTTACTTCCTGAACTTTCCTCTTTTTCCTCTGATTGCAACTCTGTTTTTTACTGCCTCTTTGCCTCCGATGAAACACGTTGTTGCAATCATATCTTCTCATCTTGACTATAAGAACTTAATTCTCTAGCCTCCAGTCTCCAGCATCTGTGGAATGCTGCTCCTCGTTTGCTGTCATGTATGGAAGAAGTACAACCAAATTGTTCCCCTCCTAAACAGGTCTGTCTTCCTGTTTGTTCTGGATCCAATTTCCTCTTTCTTGTTCTGAAAATGTCTTTCCAGTGTTGGTGAAAAAGTGTACTGTCTTGCCATCTGGGACAGAATTTTTGTATCTCCTTTCCTTACAGAATCAGCATATGTTTTTCACGTCATCCAAAATGTATTCCTTGTCTGTCCCTCTCTTTTTTTTCCCATTTTGAAGCTATTCTTTAACTCAAAATTTGGGATACAGTGTGGAATTCACTATATGAAATCATGTTGTATCTCAGTCACCTTCTAAACTTAGTATTTATAAATGCTTTTCATCTTGGAAAACGTACCTTTTAGTCCATGTATGATTCACTCTAGAGTTGCTCTTACAGAGCTTGTCAGTAACGTTTTGTACAGGGCTTATACTAGGGAGTCAAGTACAATGTGCACATCTTCTGAAAGGAAGAGTAATTTGGAGCTTTAAATTAGCACTTTCATAAAAATGGTAAATTGGCCTATCTTACTACTTTTCAGCATTAACTCGAGGGCTCTTTTCTAGTAGTTTGAAATCAAGTAAGGCAGACAGTAAAGGGAAAATTTGTTATGCCCCAAGGTCGCCACTTTTTTTTTTTTTTTTTTTTTGAAGTCATGCAAAACTTGTCAAGCCAAATTCTCTCCTCAGTTGGCGGGGGCGGGGGAGGGAGTATAATTCCATTATGCCTTGAATAGGCCTCTTCTTACCTGCTATTTGTATCTTGTACAAACGTGAAAAAGTGAAACAATTTGATAGTTTAGTTTGCCACCAAAAGGAAAATTTTAGTATTTCCCTTCGTTAAATTTTGGTAGCCCATGTAATACTTGTAGGCTACAGAAGTTATGGGAAAGTATTTTTTGAAGAATACCTCCATTTTCTTTCCTGTCTTCTCTCCATCATTCTTTTTTGAGGGGTGGGGAAGAGAATGAGCAAAGATTGTCAGCTGCAAGGAAAGTACCAGTTCTGGTCAGTTTTACATAGCATCAGGTATAGTATGAGAAGTGCTCCTGTTGAAAATTTTCAGCTGGACTCCCTTCTGTAGCAGTCAGAGGCAACTGTGACAGAGATGTCAGATTTTTGTTAAGCGGAGAAGTTATCTTTAAATACAGAGATAAATGGAAAAATAAAAGAAGTGCCCATGTGTAGTTTAAGGCTTACTGGGATAATATTTCATGTTAATATAGACGAATGAAGGTTAATATTTCAGAGGAATTTGTGTGTGAAGACCAAATTAGATGAAAGTTTTTGTTCTTGGTTTTTTTAATTTTTTTAAAGACCTTTTAATTAGGATTTTTAACTGATGGCATTGTTTCTCCCATTTAGGAAGGAGCCAAATTAGTCAGAAAAATAAATGGAGCAACGAGTCTGGGAATTTTCTTTCATTAGTTTTTTTAATGAGTGTTTAAAGTTTTGCTGAATTAGCCCCTGCACTGTTCTGCATGTAGGCTTGCTTTATATACTGTGAGGGGTCCCACTGAGGTCAGTGGGGCTATCCACAGCAAGTAAGACTAAGCATGTGCACACGTCTTTGCAGGATCAAGGCCATTGATCTTGAAAAGGTGTTTGAATTTACTAATCAGTTATCACACACTTCCAGGTTTTCTGATTATTCTGTGTGGGAAAGATTAGCCAATTGATGCTTTTTTTTTTTTTTTTTTTTTTTTAAAGCAACTTCTCCTTTGAAATCCCATGTAAAACTACCGTTTTTTTTGAAAGTTGTTTTAATAATTTATAAACATCCTTATCTTTTCCATTTCTTTTCCTTCCACGTCTATTTCCTGATTAAAAGGGAGGGTTACTGGCCAACCCTCTTTTCAGATCTCATGGGGGACTCTCAGCAAAAACCTCATTCCATCCTTTGAGATCCCTTCCTTTCCCCCTAAAATTGGGGAGGATAAACTAAAAAGTCCCTAGTAGTTCTCTCAAGTGCACCATGCCTGGGTGCTTTATACGTATCTTAAATCACCTACCCAGTCTAAAAAAATCACTGGCTAATAGGCAAAGCTGCGCTGGTTCCCTGGAACGGCCCAGCCAGCCTCCCTCTTCAGCAGCTCACGCCTTGTGGAGAGAGCTTGTGCCTTCTGTAAAACAACCCATGGCTACAGGGTATTTGTTGCTTGATAATTTATCTGCTAGTAGTGGACTCTCATCTCTGATTTGAGGAGTGTTTGTTAAACCTCTTGCAATCAGAACATTAAAGGATCAGGTAGCGCCAGTATTCTTTCAAGAGGTTTTAAACAATACAATGTTTGTCTTGCCTAGCTTCTACTTGATAAGTGCGCATGATTAATGTAAGCTAAACAAGTTCCCACATTTTGGTTTTAAATGGATGAGGGTTAAAGTTGGTCATCTAAACGCTATTTTTTTCTTTTTCTTGGAAAACTGACTTTAACAGAAAAAATCCCCAGTTACTTCATATGAGATGTTCATTGATGAGGTGGAACACATGAAGGGCAGAGGGAGTTCTCACTAGGAAAATATCCAGTCAAGGGAGAGACAAGAGAAAAGTCGCTGCATATGCTGGCAAATCAAGTGTCAGTACTTCAATTACCGATACATTTGGTGGGGGGGGACCAAATCAAGGTTTGAAAAACTTTAAGTAAGCTTCATTAGATTGAGGATTGGCTCCCTACTTCATTAGATTGAGGAATGGCTTTTTCTGAGCAGTATAAATTTCTATCTAAAATTTGGGGGCGTGGGGCAGATTGTTTCAATATCCTAATAAATACTGCTATTCACTAAATTCTCACTAGTTGGTTCTATCGATATTCTCTTCTTCTCAGCTTCTTCCTAAAAACCTGGAATTCATTTGCCAAGAATAGACTGAAAATCCTATCGGGACAAGAACATGTTAATTATAAATAGGTTGTTTAGAACCTGTTGCTTATGTTTATATTGTGTATTGGTTTCAAGTGCAATTGGATGGTTTAATATAAATATACAAAAGAGCAAGATCTCAAAAAGTGACTGTTGTGGATACCCCAACCTGAGTCCACTTTAATGGAGCTTAAATTTCAAGAGGGCTTGGCTAACCTTGCAGTTGGTGCAGCGCTGGGAGGGGAAAGGCTGAGTGTGGCAATGACGACCGCCTGCAGTGTGCCACAACTATTTGGCAGCTGCATGTGTTGGGAGTGGGTGGCATTGTGGGCATGACTATCCACAGAGGCAACCTCTGTCCCCATTTGGCACCGTGGGTTGTGGGAAGGGGGGGGGAACGGAAGGGTGCAGGTCATTCCGCTTCCCTGTCACAACCCCGTGATGCCATGCTTCACATCTAGCAGTCACTGATTTTTCTTCAGTCCACGTTTGGCCCTGTGAGTCTCCAACGTGTTTAATGTGAGCGCGATTTCTGTGGGAAATGGAGCCCGCGCTCGCTGGGACTCTCTGATGAGTGTCGCAGCAATCACGTTTGGGCAGTTGAGCTATTCCTATCGCAAAGTGACAGTGAAGAGATCGACGATGATTGAGTCGCCTTAGAGCGTATGACACTAAGCTTGGCAATTGCGTGTGGCAGACAGGAAATGCCTCAGGCACCTGGATCACGCACTCTTGGGCTCCGAGGAAACAAGCCTGAAGTGGTGGGATCACATCATCATGGAAGTCTGGGATGACGACATGTCGGAATCTGCGAGACATGGCAGAACTTTCGGATGAGAAAAGCCACTTTCAACCATGAGACTGTGTGAGTTAGCTTCGCCCCAGCCAACTGTGGCGCAGGAGAACACAACGAATTGTGAGCTGCCTGTCCAGTCGGAGAAGGCGGTGGCTATTGCACATTGGAAGCTGGCAACCTCCAGACAAGCTAACGATCGGTCGCAACCAACAGTTTTGAGATGGGGAAGTCGACGCGTTGGAATCGTGTGTGATCGAAGTTTGCAGGGCCATTATTATAATCGCTCCTGCTAAGAAAACCAATGACTCTGGGCGAACGTGCAGGAACATTCTGGATGGCTTTGCACAAATGGGTTTCCCTAACTGTGGAGGGGCAATAGATGGGACGCATATTCCTATCCTGGCACCACCCCACCTGGCATCCGAGTACATTAATCGGAAGGGGTATTTCTCAATGGTTCTCCAGGCGCTTGTGGATCACCGTGGGCGTTTCACTGACATTTACACAGGATGGCCTGGAAAGGTGCATGATGCACGCATCTTTCGGAACAGTGGCCTGTTCAGGAAGCTGCAGGCAGGGACTTTTTTCCCAGACCGTAAGATCACAGTTGGGGACGTCGAAATGCCCATTGTGATCCTTGGAGACCCCGCTTATCCGTTAATGCCTTGGCTCATGAAACCGTATACAGGGAAGCTTGACAGGAGCAAGGACCGGTTCAACTACAGGCTGAGCCGGTGCAGAATGACTGTGAAGTGTGCTTTTGGCCATTTAAAAGGGCACTGGCGTTCTCTTTATGGGAAGCTAGATTTGGGGGAAAGCAGCATCCCTGCAGTTATATCCGCGTGCTGTACCTTCCATAATATTTGTGAAGGGAAGGGTTAAACATTCAGTCAGGAATGGACCTCCGAGGTTCGACGCCTGGAGGCTGAATTTGCACAGCCAGAGAGCAGGGCTACTAGAGAGGACCAGCACAGGGCTACAAGGATTAAGAATGCCTTGAGGGAGGAATTTGAGGCTCAAAGCCAACAGTAATGTTTGGTGCCTTGCACGGGAGTGAAGTGCAGTGGTTACAATGATTTGCAGTGCCTGTTTTTTTTTCCTGGGCTACGGTATCATATGCTTTCTGCAATAAAGAAAATGTTTTGAAAGCCACAAATTCATTTATTGAAAAGAAAATAACTAAAGGGCAGGGGGGTGGGGTGGCGAACTGTATAGTCAGAAGTTTGAATGTGTCCTGTCTGGAGTGCTGTGCAATGATTGCTGCACTTCAGGATGACAATGCTGCATGGTGATGGGGGTTGAGTGCAGAGGGTAAGGGTCATAGTTCTCAGGGCTGGTAGGTGAACATACAGGTGTTGGGGTAGTTGCTGGTGGTAATAACCTGGATGCTGGAGAAGGGGGTTATGAGCTGACATTGGGGCAAAAGGGAAAGAGCTTTGGGACCTTGGGGGGGCCGCACGGTAGTGCTCTGCCTGCATGGCTATGAGTGACTGGATACAGTCCGTTTGGCGCACCAGGATGCTTATCAGCTGCTTTGTGCTTTTCTTCTTAGCTATTGCCTTTCTCCTGCTTTCTCTTTCCCTCCAGTCCTGCATTTTTCTCCCTCCAGTCCTGGAGTTTTTTACTCTCTCTGGCAGACTGAATCATAACTGCTTTCACCATATCTTCTTTGCTTTTTCATGGCTTCTTCCTCAAGTTCTGTAGCCTTTCAGCAGTCTCTGATCCAGCCAGTGGGGTATTCAAGGACACTGTTAATAGAAAGACAAAAATTGAAACATTTAACAGAGAGGCAGCATTGTGTATAATCACAGTGAAGGAGTTTACAGTCTCACTTTAGTATACTTTCCACATACCAAACAGAACACAGAGAACTCACAGCAGCGAAGACATGGTGAGTAACGGGGAATGAGTGCAGGAGTTAATTAATCCTGGAAGCTATCTTGCTGCTGCGGGTCACCTGGGAAGGGGGACTGATTGGTTCAGGGCTGCATTGGGGTTTCTGTGAGTTGGGGAAAGCAAAGAGCTGCAGGGGGACCTACACTGAATACTATCCCTACATTTTCCACAAGAGTTAATCTTGGAAGATATCTCACTGCTGCGGGTCACCTGGGAAGCAAGGGAGGGTCTTCTACAGCAATGCGGATTCTGCCCTGGCCCCTATGCAGCTTGCCTGTGCGCAGCAATGGTCCCCCCACGCCTAGCGGCACAGTGGCGCGGATGCGTTAGCCTGACTGGGACAAGGACCACAGTGGCTCTCCCTATAAACTTGCGCAAGCGCATTGCACACGCTCTGGCAGAAACTTTTGAAAAGATTACCGAGGCCGATTACCGTGACGTGATAGACCACATCAGTGGGCTATTCCACATCTAGGCATGCATGCATGCAGCCATAACCCCCCCTCCTCTCCTGAAACATTTCCATCCTGAAAATAAAAGCTGCATACCGGGAACCTGCTCCTCTGCTCCTCCTTCACCAAGTTCCAGCTGCTGCAACTGGCTACCTTCCTCCTGGCTTGAGAAGAGCTCTTGGCTGCATGCCTCCGGGACTCCGAGGTGTCTTCCCCCACCCCAGTACCCTCACTCTCGGTTTCCTCCCCCCCTCCATCTCCCTCTCCTCTCCCTGCTCTGAACTGTCCATTGTGGTCCTTGGATTGGCAGTGGGATCACCCCCAAGTATCGCATCCAGCTCCTTGTAAAAACGGCAGGTCTTGGGGGCAGCACCTGAGCAGCGGTTTTCCTCACGGGCTTTGCAATAGGCACTCCGCAGCTCCTTTATTTTAACCGTGCACTGCACCATGTCCCGGTCATGGCCCCTTTCCAGCATAGCCCTTGTGATCTGCCCATAGGTATCGTAATTCCTACGGCTGGAGCGCAGCTGTGACTGCACAGCTTCTTCCCCCCAAACACTGATGAGGTCTATCAACTCGCCATTGCTCCACGCTGGGGCTCATTTGGCGCGTGGAGGCATGGTCACTGATTGATTGCACTCCACACCTGGGTGAGCAAACAGGAAAGCGATTTTTAAAATTCCCGGGGCATTTAAAGGGCGGGTCACCTGAGGCCAGGGCAGTAGAGTGCGAATTGATGAGCAGAGTGTCTGAACAGGTATTCTGGGATACCTCCTAATATCCTGGAGGCCAATTACAGCACTTTTGGTGGCCACACTTCCGGAGCAGTGCTGCATCTCCAGCGCTGCAATCGTTATACCCGAGGCAGAGCAGGAATATGGCCAGCACTGCAGCCAGGGAGATGCAGCGCTGTATGTGCCTTGCAAGTGTGGATGGTGAGTAAGTTGCAGTACTGGTGGTGGGTTTACAGTGCTGCAACTCTCCAGAAAGTGCCCAGAAAGTGCTGAGCACATACCATCTGAAAATTTGGGCCCTTTTATGGCATCTCCTCTTGGGCACCCAAAACCAAGAGTCACTTATTAAAATAAAGGTATATAGAAGGAGCATTAGTGTTATCACTTCTTATATCTTACATGGCTATATGTTAAAGGAAGATTAAGGCTGAGATGGAAAGCAGTAGTATGGAAACTGGTGGTTAAAGCAGGGGTTCCCAAATGTTTTGCTGTTATGACCACATTTTAATTGATTTCCTCCCGGGACCCCAGACAGCATGGAGGATGCCAGTTGGAAGAGCGACATAGTCTCTGCTGCACAGCATGACTTGGCATATGCCGCACGTGAGGTCATGGTGCCTGGAGGACACCATTTTGCTCTACAAAATGCCTCTTCCACACGGCGGAACGTCATATTTATGATGCATGTGGGGTCATGCTGTATAGAGGTGTAGCAGGGTGGACTCCTGCTCCGGGAGAGAAGGGGTTAAAACAGCCCTGGCAAGGGGCTGTAGCTGGAGCCAGAAGCCTGGGCTGATGGCGGGAGTGGCTGCAGCTGGGGGCCACTCCCCAAACTGAGCCACAAGGCCAGGGGAGCCAGAAGTAGAAGGAGTCTCTCTCTGATTGGAGAGAGAGACAGGCCTAGCTGCTTGGGAACTCACCCAGGGGTCCTAGAGGAAGGCAGGGCTGGGGAAAAGCCTTAGGAGCTGAGAAGCCCTAGGCTGTAGGGCCTAATTCTAGACCTGCAAGGTACTGGGCTTGCAGAGGGGCAGCTGGAGGGTGGGTAAAGGCAGCCAGGCCAAAACCCCTTTGCCTATGATGAGTGGCTGATACTGCAGTCTGCCCCAGGGCGTGGGGGCTAGACAATGACTGGGCAGTAGCCAATACTGAGGCAAAGTGGGGATAGTGGGGTGGGGTTCTCCTGGGAGCAGGGGAGACCCAGTTAAAGGGGCACCAAGGTCCAGGGAGGGGCCCGGGGCCAGCAGAGGACAGGTGGATCACCGGCCTGCAGAGGGCTCTCCGTAGCGGGAATTGAGCTAATTCCCTGGAGTAACCAGCAGGAGGCGCCACGGGGGTGAGTCCACACGTTTACAGGAGGATACTATTTTGTACAGCAAGTTGGTGTCCCCCATGCACTGTGACCTCACACACATCATACATGCAAGGTCACACAGTGCAGAACAGAATGGTGTCCTCCACACACTAGGGATCACCCCAACCCCATTTGCTGATGGTGCAACCCCATTTGGGGTTGAGAGCCACAGTTTGGGAAGCTGGGTTAAAGATAAAACTTGTCATATTCATTCCAATGGGATTAAATGCAAGGAGTGATTGAGGCGTTATGGTGGTGCCCAGTAGATGTTAAAATGTTTGAGGTTTCATCCTTTCAAATGCAAATTGCTTTGCTTTCACTGTGGGTTTTTTTGGTCACAGGCTTAGTCTCCTTTATTAAGTTTGGGGTATAGATTTAAGTTTCATAATACTGGAAATAATGATGGGAAAGACCTACAGTCTCTCTTGTGCTGCAGCCTTTGTTTGTTGGAGGTGAATAAATTGGGTTTTAAGTTTCGTGTTGTGATTAAGATAATGCAGTGGAGAAAGATGTTGACAAGTTGTGTGCATTACAAGCCGGTCTTTGACTGCTGCAATAACTCAAATTGAGTGGGCCCCTCAGATGGATGAAGATGGAACAGAAAACAAATATTCTTCCGAGACATCAGAGTTGTTAAATTGTTCTTGTGAGTCTTTTCTGTATGGTTGGGCAGATATTGCTAAATTTACATTAGCATTTGTTTATAAAAACATCTACCACTAAGCATTTTTCAGCTTTTGTTAATTTTATACATTTGGGTAAAATAGGCTGTTACAACTAGTTAAAATGTCTGGATTCAGTAGAAACTACAGGCTGATAAGATCCCTTTACATGGAAAGAGTGGTATAAATGGTGTACTATACATCCAAATCAGGCCTTTATTTGTAGCTTTAATGTTTCATTACTGTTTGTGTTTAAACGTTAAGGGCCAGATCCTCAACTGGTGTTAATTAGGAGCAAATACAGCAAGGCTGATTTGTCAGCCCTCAGCATTACACTGGTCCTAAATGCCTCTGTATGGCTCGAAAGCTTGTCTTTCTCAATAAAGCTATTAGAGCGACGAGGTGGTAAATCTAAGCTCAGCAGCTAAAACGTTGAAATGGTCAATCACTGCTTCTTTAACTTTCCCACAACATGTAATTGTGTGTGTTAAGGTATTTATATTTGACAGTCTAATTCACAAGGCCACAAATGTGCAATATGGGTAAGTTAATATTACAATGAGAACTTAAAAAGTTCTTGATTTATCGTTAAATTTGCAAACTTAACTTCACATAACTCTAAGTATTTGCATTTAGTTTACTTTTTTAAGACAGAAGGAAGAAGAAATATTTGCAGTTGTTTTGGGCAATTCCGTAACCTTAACAACTTTGATGTACAATACTTAGCTGTGTAGTAGCCAATTATGCAATTTAATGTGAAAGTCCATAGTTCTGAGGGAATTGCCCATTGTCACATAGCAAAAGAGCACCTCTGTATCTAAAACTGCAGACTTAAGCTATGTCTACACTACAGTCTTACAGTGGCACAGCTCCTGTGTAGCAGCTCTATGCTGACAGGAGAGTGCTAACGAGCGGCAGTAGCTATATCAGCGAAAGAACATCTCCCGCTGACGTAGCACTGTCCACACCAACACTTTTGTCAGTGAAACTTATGTCGATCAAGGGTGTGTGTTTTTTTCACACTCCAACCAACAAAAGTTTTTTACTGACAAAAGTGCTAGAGCTGTAGACAAAGACTTGCGTAGTGACTTCCTTTGTGAGGGTTGGCCACACATGAGCTGGTATAGCTGGATTTTGTTTTAGTTTAATGTGTCATTTTGATGCAGAATGGATTCTCACTCCTTTACAATCCTCACTTGTGGTATTAAGGGGATTGATTAAGGGTTTTATTCAAACGGAGAATTGTTTGGGAATCCAAGTAATTGAAAGCGCAGTTATAACAAAATTCTACTGGAAGTTTAAACTAGAGTATTTGCTTTAAGGAATGTTGTAATAAAATACAAGTCTAGAAGTCTTCTGGTTTTGCTAAGTCCCTTATAGTGAGAGTTCAGGTTTTGTCCCTTGCTTATAGTAATCACAGATGATTCATTTTGAAGGATCAAATTAGTAACTGGATTTTATTATCTCTCTAAGGCCTTGTGTGCACAAGAAAGTTGCACCAAGTTAATTCCATTTCTAAACTGTGCAATCCCCTTGTGTAGATTCTTAAATTAGTTAACCAGTTTGAGTGTCCATATGAGTGCATGTTTGTTTAAATCAATTTCTAAACCAATTTAGTTAAATCAATACAACTTTTGGTGTATATAAGGAGAAGAATTCTTTCTTGTTTGAATGCCATTTAGCTGTCTATAAAGAATGTGCAATTTGTGAGAATTCCAGTAAGAGCCATTTAAAACTGACTTGCTGTAGCAATAAAATTCTTGATGAAACTTTGTTTTGGTAACATGAACATTTTTGCTTATGTGCATGTCTCTTGTTTATGAAGGTCACCGATTTTATAGATCTGGATATAAAGCATAACACGAAGATTCTTCAGACTGATTCTTGTAATATTCCACTGTACTTGTTTGTGCTTGGAGGAAATCAGTTCACTGTGGCTTTAAATTTAAACTTTTACCAATTTAAAAGTGTAATTGATTATTTAGTCAAATCTTCCTGTTACCCACTCCAGATTTTGAAGAATTTCACATCTGTTCATCTATCTCATGTGGAACTGAGGCAAATGGGCCAGCAACTGATAGGAAGTTATCCTGTTCACTTCCACCGCTGTGGGGATGTGGATGAGAAAGGAGGTTATAGCTTCAGGACTTATCTGGAAGGCCTTTCCATTCATCATTGTTTCTCCAGATGTGTGACAATTCATGCAACTAATGGCTTGTTGGTAGGTGACATGAGAGAGATGCCATTTAAAATTGTTTAAAAGTAAATGTTACAAAGCACAGTCGGTGTGAAAATACTTTATTTCACTTTTCAGTTTAAATGTGCACGACATGACTAAAAAGTTAATACATAGTTACCTGGTGTAAACAGTGACTTTTGTGACAAGTCTTGGTCTTTCTAATTGAATTTTTAGAGCCTTGCAGTGAGCCAACATCTTCAGAAAAAGTCTCTGGGGAACAAATAAAACTTGACATTTGACTTAGCCATTATTGCTAATATTGAAACTTCATTTTGCAGTTATGCCAAGATAGTAAAACTAAATGGCACTTGTCAAATAAATCTCAATGAATGCTATTGCTAATGACATAATGAACTTGTATTTCTGCAGATAAAGGACACCATTGGTTATGACACACTAGGCCACTGTTTCTTCATAGAGGATGGCATTGAACAGAGGAATATTCTGTTCCACAATCTTGGCCTGGTCACCAAACCAGGCACTCTTCTTCCCACAGACAGAAATAGCACCATGTGTATGGCCATTAAGGATAAAGTGTATGGAAATTATGTTCCAGTGCCAGCCACAGACTGCATGTGAGTATCTATCTGGCTAAGAAAAGAAAATCAAATTAGTTGCAGTAATTACATTTTTGAAAAACTCTTGTTGCTCTACAAATAGGCAAGATTTTTTTTTTCATGAAGCTGCCAAAGATGGACAGCTGGAATACAAATTGCTATAGAAAAAAGCATTAACAATCTGAAAAACACAAATAGAATATATGAACAACTGTGTTGAAATACAGTCGCTACTTGATATTGTACCTGATTCAGCAGACTTCCCTTCAGACTATTTCCTTATTTTCATGCAAGGGTACCAGACTCTCTGAAACCACCATTTTTAATGTTTAATTAATAAATTAAGGTATTTGGTTTCTTCTGTAAAAGCCAAATAAGATTGTGCTACTTATTACCAAAATGGTTTATCATTGCATGTAGTATTTTAACCACTTTAAACAAGAGCTTGCAGGAGGACTTCTGAAAGATACGGAGACAATTTTCTTTAGGAAAATATGTCTTTCTTCATGATTTCTTACTTGAAGATCATGACAGACGTGCTTTGTATGTCAAATCAGCACTCACTAATTTGGTAGATATGAATGCTAAATTTTCTGTAGGGATTTTACCATTTGTAGCATCTGAATTATTTATTGTTTCTGAATAATATATTGCAGGGCTGTTTCAACATTCTGGATTGCTCATCCCAACAATCATCTTATAAATAATGCAGCAGCAGGCTCACAGGTGAGGCACATAGATATTCTTTGACACAAACTGTTCATATTTCAGATAACTAAGGCATACACTATTAAAAAGGTAGGCATGTCAAAGTTTCACGTGTAGATGTATTTCTTTTTATGTTTAGAAGTACAATGGCATTTTACATGCAAGCTGTCTCTTCTAAATGGGCATTTGAAAATTGCTGAACATCTCTGTTCTGAAGAGAACAGAAGATAATTCTTTTTCTGAATTATTCTTATATTTGTGATAGTGTGTATAGTGAATCATTTGTGAACAAGGGATCTTACTAATACATCCGTGCTAATATTAAGGCTTCAATATTTTCTGTAGTTTATATTCTGTGGCTACTGTTCAGGACCTAAAATTTTGGCTGTATTCAGTGGAAACCAAAATAGCTGTGCTGTGTTTGTTTTTTTTTTTTATTACAGTGGACTAAGATGTGTTAATTGTCTTGGCTATGCATTAGTCTGTTATTTCTCAACACGGATACCTAAAATGCTGTGACAAGCGGAACACAAATCCTAGAATGATGAGACCGTTCTATCACCAAATATAGAACACGAGCAGGGTTTTGGTGACTTAAAACCATTCTCTTCTCCCCAGTGGCAAATTGTAGGGTAGAGCGCAGTAGCTCTATAGCCACTATTCAAGCCTTTTGGGCTAGAGCATCCCTGTTGCACTTGAGCATTCCCTACAGGAAGGTTTTACTTAAGAGCTCAGATCTTTTAGGCACACCATATTAACACAAATCAGAGATGGCATGGAACTCTCTCCTGATGTACCAGGACTGCAGAGGCTCCTACTCAACTACTGTGTCCTGGCCACCTCTCATGCAGGGTAACATTTGGGGTGGAGGGTTGCAGGCTTCTGCTAACTGGTAAATGTCACCTTTTTAAGAGTGGTTGCTTGGGGAATTGAGAGAAGATGGAGAGGTGTGTGAAATAATTGCTGCATATTATTGGCTCAGAGTTCTGAGCTGGCCAGACTTAATTTTTTTGAAAGCTCTTTGAGTTTTTTGGCTTTATCATTAAATCTTGATATTGGCAGAGTGATGAGCAATTCTTAAAGACAAATAAGTGGAAAATATTTGTATATATTCTACAATAAAATGATTTGCTAGCTAGCTGAACAAAAATATGATTGCGTACACAGAAATGTAATGTGTCATTGAAATGCAAAAGGTTACAATTTTTCCTAGTGACTTTGAGTTCAGACTTGAAATGTTCAAAATTAGGGGATCTTTGTGGCTAAAATTTTCCTTTTTTCTGTGTAACCTTGTAATGATGCATACAGCCTTTTTTTGTTATTCTGCAGACAGTTCTTTTTTCAGACACGATTTAATGTGGAATTCATTGATTCATTGTGAAAATATCAGTTGTTTTCATTTTATTATTGTTTGAGACATGTAAATTATGTTTAAAATACATTTTGATTTGTTGAAGTCAATATAGCAGTAATGATGATTTAAACATGCTGGCGCTAGACAGATCATTTTGTCACTTTTAAAACATGTTCTCACCTTCTTCTTTGCAGGATGCTGGAATATGGTATTTGTTTCACAAGAGTTCAACAGGAGATTCTCATGGTTTATACCCTGAAACCAAAGCAGAGCTTACACCATTAGGCATCTTCTATAACAACAGAGTTCATTCTAATTTTAAGGTAGTGTACTAATAGCTTGATACCTGGGCTTTAATAACTATAATATTTCAATATTAAGACCTGCATGATTAAACAAAAAATCATAATAGTAAAGACAGGTGACTGAAAGCTTGGTCGTCTTGAAATTGGTTGTCTCGTATTGCAGCGCATAGTATGATCAGGTACTTGTGCAGTCCCTTGTTATGCTCATCCTCAAAGTAATTTTGGTGTTTAATATTCTCTTTTTTAAAAGGTGGGGAGTTGTCAAATTACACCGAAAACAAAAATCCATAATTTTTGCATAATATGCTGACAGAAATTGTTAGTATCTCAGTTGTCAATGTTGAGAAACTTCTCAGTGTTTTAAGGCTGTCATTTGGTGCTTTTGAAGTGCAATGATCCTTGAGAACCACAAATCAGGGTGGCTACGAACTGAAAGTTGTAGTTCATAAACTGTCAGTGACCTGTTCCCCTTGGGTCATTAACACACAAACTTCAAGTGCTTCTTTATCGTCTCACAGTATTTTGACTTGAGAAGTCCATAGACCATTTCATAGGGTAGTTTGGCGGCAGCTCAGATCTATGGTACCAGTGGGTACACGCAAGGGACTCTTGAGCCATTCAAAGTCATTCCAATTTAATTAAATTAGCAAACTTCAGTTGACAAAATAAGATACTGTCTCTTCTATATTTTTTGCCTTATAAAGTCACATTGAGCCCTTCGGTAAAAAGCATTATAATTTCATGGTAGCTGCTCTGTATGGCAATTTACATCTTGATTTTTAAAAAACCATCTAGAAAAACAACACGGAGTCCGGTGGCACCTTAAAGACAAACAGATTTATTTGGGCATAAGCTTTTGTGGGGAGAAACCCACTTCTTCAGATGCCTGGAAGAAGTGTGTGTTTTACCCACAAAAGCTTATGCCCAAATAAATCTGTTTGTCTTTAAGGTGCCACCGGACTCCTTGTTTTTGTGGATACAGACTAACAAGGCTACCCTTCTGATACTTAAAGCCATCTAGGTATTTCTTTACCCGTCTATATTAGCTTAAAGGTGACATAAGAGTTCTCTGAAAGTCAAATCCTAATACCATATACTTTGGGATGTTAGAAACTGACTTTTTTTTTCTTTTTCACTTTTCTGGTTATAATAGGCTTTCCTGCTCCAAATAAGAGTGACAGTATCACAGCATGGATGCACAACTTTGTGGGGGCTGTACATTAAAAACAGTTCTATTTGAAAATTGAAGGCAGTTATTGAGAGTTGGACAAATGTGTATTCAAATCAGAAGTATATTCTAGTAGAGGTGCTTAAACCAAATCACACATGCCTATTTATACTAAAATGTGGTTGAAGATAGGGAATATTCTAAGCCAAGACTTCAATTTTTTGTGAGGTGACTATGTGGTAGAAGAGTTAATTACATTTGAAAATAACAGATTTCAAATGTTTTTAATGAATTCTAAACTATAGTATTTCCATGAACATTTTCAGTCCTGTGATAGCACTAAGTATTATTTGAGATATATTTCCCCAGGCTATGTTAGCTAAGGAAAATAGAGAGCTAAAGAGAGTACGTTGAAAAAAACAAACAAACCCAGCATTATACACGCAGTGACTCACTATTTTGTGAACCCAATTTCAGATTTATCACGAAAGATAATTTTGTAAAGCTATCTGGGACTGGGTCAGGTAAATTATTTGTTTCTTCCCTCACTTTTTTCAGGCTGGCTTATTTATTGATAAAGGTGTAAAAACCACCAATGCTAGTGCTGAGGATCCAAGGGAATATCTTTGTCTGGACAACAATGCGAGGTAAAATCTGTTCTTTCAATACTATTGAATGCATATTGAGATTTTAAAATAGCTAAGTTCTCAGAATTGGTGCAGAGAGCTCCCTAATGTGTAGGATTGGGCCAAGTTTCATAGCAGTTATTTTGTGGGTTTCACCCTTCCACAAATGTTTCTGTACCTTTTTGATTCCGTCTATTTACTTTTGTGTTCAAATCAATAAAAATACAGAGTGCGTATGAATTATCTGCCACTTTTCCAGTTAGCTTAAAACAGGGGAACTGAATATGCCTTAAGCCCCTTGGGCTCTCATGGGATCCCCAGCTGGGATCACCCTCGGCCTGTACCCAGGCTATTTCTTCCATCCTCCCTGTTGCTTTTGTGTTTGTAGTACACTGCTACACTGAGTCAAAAATAGGCTGCAGCTGCCACTATGTGGGACCAGCTGGGCAGCAGGTTTGGAGGTGTGGAGAAACATTTATCCTACCCCAGTGAAGAGCACTCCGTAAAATTAGGTGCACTTGAGAGGTATAGGAGGGAGCAGTCAGCACCCATCCCTCCAGCCTTCTGTCTAGTGCAACTGCAGCCCCACATGCCCTTTCAGTGGCAGTGTCAGTTTTCCTCCTCTCTCTTTCCATCCCCTCTGATTAATGCTTTAAGGAGAATGGGAGAGAAGAAAGACACAAGGGAAGGCAAGAGAAAAGAAGGGGGTGAGACTCAAGTTGTGGGACAAAGGAGCCAGGGAACAGGAAGTCGCAGCTCAGGAAAAGTAGGATGGGAATCCATAGTGGGAGATATCGTAGCCCTTCTGGGAAGGGCAGGGAAGAGAAGCTTAATTCTCAGTCTTTTTTATTGCTTCTTCCCAAGAATAGGATGGTCAGATCTCTGAAGACACTGTTGTGGGAATGGAGACTTGTGGGGGCACTCACAGTGAATTTAGGCTTCTAGTCTCTGTCATCTTTCAGCATGGGCCTTTTTGCCTCAGGCATGTTGCAGGAGCTGATTTTGCATGTCCAGTGAGTGCAAGCGTTTATATCGTGGTATATACCACAACAGTGTGTGTGTGTTCACAGAGCATAAATCAGATACCTTCCTTTCAGGTGGGCTTTTTTTTTTCTTTTTTTTTTCTTTTCCCCTCCCTTTCCAAGATTTCGACCTCATCAAGATGCCGACCCTGAGAAGCCCCGAGTTGCTGCTCTGATTGACAGACTAATCGCTTTTAAAAACAATGATCATGGGTCTTGGGTCAGAGGAGGGGACATCATCATTCAGAACTCTGGGTAGGTATCCAAGAGCAAACCTCTACGTGCTATAAAAAGACATTCTCTTGGACAACCGGTATAAAAGCTAGTAGAAGTGTGAGTTGTAAAGTCTGGGAAAGCCTATATTAAAGTAGGATTATGAGAGAGAATGTCAGAGCTAAACCATTGAAGCTGTTCGACTCTCCCATTCCACTAATGGGCTGAAACTAAGCCCTTGTAAGATTACATGGGAATTTCATTTAAATGGGAAGCAAACAAGAATTTAAAATGACATGATAGAGAAAATTTAAGTCCAAAAAATTAACAGAGACCATAGAAAGTAGTTTTAAAACTTTTGACTTAGCTTTAGAGAAACCTCAAATATACTATCATATTGCCACTAAACAAAACTAAAGAGAAACAGTTATACTGATCTTAAAACACCAGAAATCTCTAAGTATAATAGTGATGGTGATTTTTTTTTTGTAAGTTTCGTTTCATACACAGATTAAGATTCGATTCAGTTTGAAGTGAATCTGCTCTGATCCTTTGAGAAACTAAAATAAAAATACACTTAAATGTTCATGAAATGTGTATTGTACATGATTTGAAATTTGCGTTGTTCAAAAATAATTTTCTCTTGTAGGTTTGCTGACAATGGAATAGGTTTAACTTTTGCCAGGTGAGTATTTTTGTACTGGATTTCATTGCTATGTTCAGTTTTCCTAGCTTAATTTTTCACAGTATATGTCAAAGAATAAGTAGTAGATGTGATACTAGGGCTATTCAGAAACCCAAATGTAAAAAAATTAGAAATGTGAAAATGACGACAAGAAGGCCAAGAGGGTCTCACCAGTTTTGACCCTGAGTCTGCTTCTGCTGAAGCTCTGATCCATTGAGTCATGATACTAGATAATTAGATGACATGACCAGGACTCTAGGAAAGTGTGCAACAGGTGTTCTCAAACAGGGAGTCACGAGGTTATTACATAGGGGGTCATGAGCTGTCAGCCTCCACCCCAAACCCCACTTCACCTGCAGCATTTATAATGGTGTTAAATATATAAAGATGTGTGTTTAATTTATAAGGGGTGGGGGGTCACAATCAGAGGCTTGCTATCTGAAAGGGGTCACCGGTACAGAAGTTTGAAAACCACTGCCAACATCCTAGCTTTTCACCTTTGTATAATTCAGATGTTCTTAATACTGAAAATACAAGTTTTAAAGAGCAAACTGGAGGTCATAGGGAACAAGAAAATGTAATACTTACAATTAATTGATTTAATGCACATACAGTTGATTTTTTTTTATTTATTTATTTTTTTTAGGCTAGGGTTTTTGAAAAGCAGGGATTAAATTGTATATTGCAATATACTTCTAAACAAAGCAAGCTAAGCCCTTTGTTTAGATAAAGATAAACAATAGTTAGAACTTGTAGGATGTCTTTTTATTTCAGAACAATTTAACTTTCCTGTTTGCTGTAGTACCATATCAGTAATCTTGGACTTCATTTTGATAGTGATGGAAGCTTTCCAAAAGATGAAGGCTCCAGCCAGGAAGTATCAGAATCTTTGTTTGTTGGCGAGAGCAGGAATTACGGCTTCCACGGTGGCCAGAACAAATACTCAGGAACTGGAGGAGTAGATAATAAAAATCGCACTCTCCCTAGAAATCGGTAAGTGTTTCAGTGGCAAAACCAAGTTGTTTTTTCCAAAATTTACTTTTTCTGTCTGATTGAAACTAGTTCTACATTTGTAGTGCTATTATTACATTGCATGGAATAAAAAATTACTCCAAGATAAAACATGGCTACAAGGGAGTCTGCATGGTTTGGGGACTTGATGACAGAATGTATCACCTTCTGCTTCTGGGCTGGCAGTTTGAATCCAGCCAAGAATAGTAGTGACTAAAAACTGTTAGACTGACGGAAGGTGGGTTGTTTATATCAAATTAGTTTGACCATCTCAGTCCGGTTTCCAATGAGCAGGTGTTCTCATCCCAAAAACGATTACCACAGTTGGTGCTAATTTGCACCTTTATTGACCTTCCATAGATCCTCTCAGATGGAAGAGTGGTTCTTCCAGGGGCACAGTTAAGGCACGTTAACATAACAATGTGGGAAAGCTTTCACTGATATTGCCCAGTATTTGATGAACAAGAGGACTTCAGTCTCCTGGATGGTCAGTTTAACAATGTCACAGTTTAGGGGAACTGCACCTGTATTCTCCCTCTATGGGCTTCCAGCTCCCCAACAATCTCCTCTCTTGCATGGAGACTCACTCCTCTCTCCCTTCTGACCGAAGTATTTCCAGGCTGAACAGTTCCTTGCCTTTACTGTTATTCCCAGCGAAAGCCAGTCTGCTTAAGCACGTCGGCTTGCTTTAATATCGGAGACTAATAATCAGTCCCAATGATTTAGCTATCGTATAGTTCTTTCTAAGTAAGCATATTTGTTTCTTAAGGTAAAAGCGCTACAGAGGGAATCTTAAAAACAACAACAAAAACCATACATGTATGCAAATAAGCTTATGAGAGATCACCCCAACTCTGACCTAGACTTAGTCATGTGATTAATTCTTCAAAACCCACCCGGGGGTTCCCTGGAGTTTCAAGTTCATCGCACTCTTTTTGTTCATAACAAGAACATGGTCTTACAGGGCCTCTGTTGGCCAAGGTCCTTCCAATTGTTCCATAAAGATTGGGGACCTCTGTGGACCTAAGTTCCCTTTAAGCTACGTGGCCATGCAGCAGCCTATTTAGCACTGCACAGGTGCTCAGGGAACCCACCTTGCCAGGACCTGCTGCAACCAGAGGAGGAATGCCCCCAAGCATTGATTTTCCCCTTTAGCCAGGGGGTGCTCCACCCCTTCCACCATGTCACCACCCTGCCTTTCCTGCCTCTGCTCCTCCCTCATCCTATCTCTTCCCCATCTCTTCCCCCTCCCTCTCAGAGCTTCCTCCATGCCATGAAACAGCCGTTGGTCAGTGGAGCCACCGGAAGGTGAAAGGTGTAGGGGGAGCTTGGCTGCCAGTGGCTGCTGCTGAGCAGCACCCACAAATTTTTCTCTGAGTGTTCCAGCCCTGAAGCACCCACAGAGTTGGTACCTATTGAGGCCCCCCTCCCCTGGCTTCAACTCCCCGCCCTGTGTCAGACAAGCTCTACCTCCCCAACGGCTTGCCTTGGGAAACTTATTCACCCACTGCCAGATAGCACCCCTTGCCTCACATAAGAAGGGAGAAGATGTGGGGTAGATTCAGCTTAGGGTATCTCTGTGCTGGTGGGCCATCTGAGAAGTTTAAGATGATCTGGAAACCTGAGGCTCCCTGCCTTCCCGAGCACATGGGACTCCCAACTGGGAACTTCTGCTGTAGGGGTCCCACAGCATCCTAGGAGGGAGAGGCAAAGAGAATAGTTGGGTGGGCTGCAGGCAGCTTGGTTCCCTTTTCTAATTCCAGAATTTGAAGTGTAGGTTCTTGGAGGGAAGACTTCCTTTGTTTCTAGTGTCCCACTCTACAAACCATTGTCTTAGCCTTTCATTCTTAGTGCCTTTTAAATGAAGGGAAGTATTGGCTCTCAGGGACCCTGAACCAAGATTTCTAATAGGTCGTGTATGCATGTGTGTGCGTATTAAACATATTCTGTTTTTAACAGGACATTTCCAATCAGAGGTTTTCAGATTTATGATGGACCCATTCATCTTACCAAATGCACATTCAAAAACTTTGTGCCGACTGCTGATAGATACACCAGTGCAATTGGATTCCTATTGAAAAACCCTTGGCAGTTGACACCTAAAAACAACATTTCTCTCGTTAAGTTTGATGCAAATGTAAGCTTATTGCAAAATTCATTTTCAGTGGATGGGGTGGAAAAGGGAGACTTCACGGAGTGGGGAAGGATGAATTCTGTGTATAGTGTCCCATGCAGGAGACTTATTTTGAGAGAATTTTGATGATGTCCTCCTATTTCTTCAAACAAAGGGGAGTCCTATGTGCACTCTCGGTATTGCCTCCACCTGCCCCATTTCTGTGCTGACTGGTCCTGGGTTGCCTTTTCCCTGCTTTCCTGCAAGTACCTGCTTTTCTTCAGGTGAATGTGCCCAAACTGAGGTCCTCCAGGTAATGTCTGCTAAGCAAGGGAGTTGTAGTTTGGAGAAGGGGAGTCTACCACATTTAAGGAGAAGGCTCCAGAAACATTGAAAAGGCTGGTAGATGAGGAGTGAGATTAAGCAGCTTCTAGGGGACATATGCATGTCCTACATTTCCCATTTTTGGTGTCTGTCCCATGCTAGCATTGAGATCGATGGGTTCGGATAAAATGTCAGCCAGCTTCTCCTGCCTTCGCTTACAATTAAGACTGAATTGGACCTTTGAGGGTTGAAAACTATACTTTTCTCCATTGACGCATGCCTTTGAACTTCCTGATTTCAGCCAGAAATGATTGTACTAAAATCTCATGAGAAGTGCTGTTCTTTGTACTATTTCTGGCTTACCAGGAAGTTCAGGAAATAACAAGTGTCTGTTTATGTGAGGTTTCTAGCCCCAAGAGTTTCCAGTCCCAACTTCTATTCAGAACAGAGCTTTCAGACTTTTTTTGAAATTTGCATATCATGATTTTAGAGTAATCTGTTCTCTATAGCCAATTACATTTACAAATATTTATTCTCTTAGTCTGGAAACTAACTTTTTTCTTGTTTGCTTGCTTGCTTGCTCTGGTTACAAGAGTTGCTTAAGTCGTTGAATTCTAACATAGAATTCATAGTAAAGTGAAGAATACGCCTATTAGGCTGTGCAGTTGCTGACAGAACTGTATAGTGAGGCATGAAAACAAAGAGGAGTGCCTCCCAACCCAAACTCAGCTGTGGAGACAGCGTATAGACAACAATGGGGTTTTGGTTTGGATTTTTAATGCTTGCTTTGAGATCAAAAACCAGTGACTGTAGATGTGTAATGATGATAATGAGACAATATTCTTTAGTACCTGAGGCAGCTGAAATAATGAATTTGCAGTCATAAATATTAACACAGGATTCTGAAACATCTTAGCAGAAGTCTGAACCACCAGGGCTTCATGTGTTAACTGAAAACTGTGTCTCTACTACAAAATAATGAAATTTTGCAAGACTATGTTGTCCTTGTTAGAGAAGTTATTCAGCTCATAAACCTTGTGAGACTCCTGATTGTCTTTGCATACATGGAAATGTTTATCAGTGTTTTGCTAACTGTATACATGCAGTAGCGCTACTGAAATTGGTGGCTTTATGAGAGAGACTTAATTGGAATGTTTCACTTCCCTTTTATGGTCAGGTTTCTCTGAAAGTCTTTTTTGGTAAACCTGGTCCCTGGTTTGAAGACAGTGAGCTGGACGGTGACAAGAACTCAATATTCCATGATGTAGATGGTTCTGTGGCTGAATACAAGGATACTTATGTTGGTAGAATGGATAATTTCCTGATCCGACATCCAAAATGTATTAATATTACACAGTGGAATGGTGTGGTCTGCAGTGGGACCTATGCACAGGTTGGAACTGTTGCAGTTCTTTGTGAATTCTATTTTGTCAAGTCGTTTCAATATATATGAAATAAACATATCAAAGCCATGAAATGTCCTTCCTCTTTAGGTTTTTAAAAATTTATTTTGTGCTTACTTTGCCTTCTAGATGGTTCTGAACAACTTGTCGGGGGAAGGGAGGGGATTATGATAGCAAATATAATAAAGTGAATCTTTATGCAGTGAGTTGACTTGCCATCATCTGCATACCGCAGTCCTGTTGGCCAAAACTTTTAAGTGTGGGAGTTTTCTTATACTTGCGGTTCTGTTTCTCACAATATTATTAAAAATGTGAAATATAGTTTTCTGAATACAAACCCCTCTGCTGGGATCAGTTCCTAGCCTGTCACAGACTTTGTGTGAGACTTTAAGTAAGTTACTGAATCCCTCTGTTTTCTGTCTGTTAAATGGGTAAAATTAATGCTGGCCGTGTCTGTTTAGGCTGTAAACTCTACAGGACAGCGGCTGTCTTTAATTGTGTTCACAGTGCCAAGCTCACTGGGGCCTCTAGGCATGACATCTAATTTTCTAGGGGTTCCGTTTACACTGTTTATCTGTATTTTCCCTCATATATATTGTTTCTAGTGAAACTGACAAAAAATTGTCAGGTTACTTCAAATCTCTCCTCCTCTTCTGTCTAATGCTTTTTTTTTTTTTTTTTTCTTCAAGTTATACATCCAGACAAGGAACCCACAGAACCTTACTATGACCATAGTACGAGACGAATACCCTTTCAGCCCCATGGCACTCCGAGGTATTAACCAGCGAGCTGCCTTTCAACAGTACCAGCCTGTAGTGATGCTTCAGAAGGGCTATACGATACATTGGAATGGACAAGCTCCCCAAAGCACTTTTCTTTATCTCATTAACTTTAACAGGTATGTTTCCTTTCATTTTTGTCTTTAATACAAAAGACACCATTGGAATACTGTGTTGCAGAAATAGTTGGGATACATTCAAAATTACAACCACGAGTAAGACTGGAACTTCAAATAGAAAATATTAAAAGCAAAATTTGTACTGGAGACCTAGACCAAAAGCTGTGTAGAGCTATACAGAAAACGCTGTCAAGTGGTATTTAAAGAAAAGCCCTATTGCTTTATTACTGCGTGAAGCTGTGCAGAGTAGAACCGCAAATGGTTCGACCTATCACTGGCCTTGTTAAGAGTCACCTGACTAAGATGCAGTATATCAAACTGGAAAATTTAAAATTTGTATCCAAACAAGATGGATTGATTTAAATCAAAGTGACTTAAATCATTGAAATTTTTATCATGATTTAAATCAGCAAGCAGGAAATCTTGATTTAAAATAACTTTTTTTCATGTTTTGCATTTGCACTTTAGTTACTTTCCAAAAATCAATTTTTTTTCCCCATTGGTTGATAATCATTAAAACATCTTGATTTGCAATTAAATATACCTTTACACTGAATTTGATGCTGCTTTTTGCTAACCAAGAGGATACTCTATATTTAAGCGGATATGCTCAACTTTCAGTTGGATGATTTTGATTTTTGGTTGTCCCCCCCCACTTGAGAGCCATCTCAAGCTCAATTTGGATGGAAATTGAAATTCAGTTAAAAATGCACAAAAACATTTAATTTTTTTATTAACTAAAACTACCTTGAATGTGCTGGCTACATTTAAAAAAGGGTTATTAAACAAAGGCAGTATTATCTGTAGTTAGTTTCTGGTCACAATGTCCTTCAAGATTTTAGAACTATTGGACCTCCTCCTCTCACATACAGCTTTTATTCATAGATTGGAAGAGAAAAACAGCTTTTCTCCTTTTTCGGCTCCCAAATGGTGTCTTAACTTTGAACAATTAGTTATTGAACTGAAATTGCTGAATAAACTGAAATGAAATATTCTCTCTGACACTCTATTTGTTTCCACAACCACAAAAACAAGAAACTTGGTCAAATGAATGAATTATAACAATTTTGTTTCACTCTGTTTCCAGGAATGACTGGATTCGGGTTGGACTCTGTTATCCATTAAGCACAACTTTTCAAGTAACATTTGATGTCTTTCAAAGGCAGACATCTGCTTTCTATAGTGTGGAGGACTATACATCAGTAACTTCGATGATGGAGCTGCAGAAAAATCGATCAGAGAAGAAGTTTTATTTTGACAATAGCACTGGGTAATTATATATAGGTTGATAATAAAAGGATACTTTCATAGTAAAATTGCAAGTTCAGTAGTGTTAAGAATTGGCTCTGACGGCTGCTTAAGAAGGAAAATCTGATGGAGAAACACTAAGCATGTCGCCATGGCCATTTGGAAGAATCAACTACATAACTTGTAATTATAAATGTAGTGGCCATCAGATCAGCTCTTGTAAACGTATACCACAGCTGCCACAGTTATTTCCTATTCTAAGTATGGGGGAAACTGTGGTATCTCAAATACCACAAGAGATGTACCTTTTGGCAAGTAACTGCTTTGTTAGTTTAGTATGGCTCAAATGTAAATGTTTGCCCTCTGAAACAGAGTTTAAAAAATTCCTGTTGGTCCAGAAGGAATCAGACCAATTTTCTTAAACTATGGAATAAAGTTTTCAGAAGTGACTTAGGCACTTAGACTTGTCACTTTCAAAAATGGGACTTAGGCTCCTAAGTCCCTTAAGCACTTTTGTGACTGTTACCACTGAAGACCTTAATAAAGCTTCCTTAGGAAAAAACAACTATGTATATATTTTTTGCATGTCATGGTTTTTTATTTTGTGTTTTTTCCCTTTTTTATTATAATCAGAATATTAGTATAAGATTTTTTGGATTTCTTATTAACTAGTCTGAGACACTTGTGTAGATAAACAGATATATGTAGTCTGATATCATTTAGGTTTTCTTTTTTCATCTAGAAACTACAGTTACAAGCAACTATAGAAAAACTGGTAGAGTTTATCAATATAAGTCTTCCAGTCAGGATGTGTTTATTGGGCTTTATGCACAGTCAAAGCATTAAAGCTCTTTATTTTCCAAATTACACTAATATTTTTGCATACTGTACAATAAGAGCACTGTGTTTGTTTCATTAATGACTGATATGTTAATTGCCAGATAGCAAGTTTAGTGAACATTTGTTAAGATTGTGGTGTGAAAGTTACTGGTTTGTGCGGGGGGAGGGGGATGGGTGGTGATCAAACAAATCCTGGTATAATGACTTCTCTAACAGTTGGAGAGTTCTAATATATATCACTCAAGACTTCACTATTGTAGTAGTTATTACGGAACTTTTACAGAGGACTGTAAATTTACGGAGATTTAGAAAACAAAAACACATAACAAAAACCCTGTCCCTGAAAAGCTTGCAGTGTGAGGTCTCCTGTGTTCACTAATCAGTACATTTGAAGACATTTTGATTTATGTAAATTTCTGTATTTTATCAACTAATTTTCTAATCTCTTGTATTATTTTGTGTTTAGATTGCTGTTTTTATATTTTCAAGCCAAATACAATAGGGATGGTCACAGTTATTGTTCAGCTCAGGGATGTGAAAGGGTCAAGATTCAGGCCACCGTTCAATCAAAAGAGATCAGTAACTGCATGACAAAAGCTTATCCAAAGTACTACCAAGCACCAACTGTTCTGCAACCAATGCCAACCAAAACTACTGCACAGTGTAAAAATTGTGGCACAACTCAGGTAAAACAAATTCATAAATGTGCATGTAAATTACCAGTAGATATTAACTTCCATGTAATTGCCTTAAATATGGTTTTCATGAAGGAGTGAAAACACTTCAGAAGCAGATATAACCTGAAAGAAAATTCTACTATTGTGTATATTGTTTACTAAATAAAGGGTAAGTCAGTTCAGTTCAAATATATTCAAAATTGTTTTTTATTTTTTTTAAAGTTTTTTTGCAAAAACTAAGGTTTGTAAAAATGATCCAATAACATTTTTTTTTAAAGTCTAAAGGGAACAGCCCCTCTGTAGTGTTTTTCAATCTGAATATTGGTATACTTCAAGGGCCTCTGCATTTTCAGTTAAGGGTTTTGGTATCTCTAGTGTGAGGCTATGGAACTGTAAATAAGAGAGCCATTTCTGCTAGGGAGTTCTCTTATGCTAATATGACGACATTGTTACACACACACACACGCACACACACACACTTCCTTCACTGCCACAGAGAGCTAAATAGAACTGCCTCTTGTGTCTGCGAGCTAGTTAGTGTATCTTCTTATAGTTTCTTACAGTACTTGGGGCTACTTACCTTGTGTTATCTCCAATGCTGTGTCATACCAGGATCTTGTAGAGGACTCAAACGGGGTGCATCCTCTTCAGCCATCTTTCCAGAGACGGACATACATGCTTGATGCCTGGTGTTGCTGAGAGAAGCTCATGGGTTCCAATGCAAAATTTACCATGCCTTCCCTCCTCAGATGAGGAAGGACAGGCACTTACAACTGCAGGGGCACTTGGCTTGTTTGAGCCTTCAACCGGATCATTCTAGCACTCCATCAAGAATTTCCAGGTCCTCTTCTTTGCTGAGGTCTTCTGTAAAGAGACATGAGACACACCCTGCCACCCCAGCTTTGGTGTCAAACCTAAGAACGACCTTCCCAAAACACACATTTGTTGGTCCTGTGCCTCTCACCTGATGTCTGGCACTGCAGCCCCCATCAAAAACTCCCTCAATGCTCTAATCAGCACAGATCAACTTTGAGGAGTCAGGCTTCCAAATCTTCTTGTGTCCCTGTTTCAGGGAAGAAGGAAAAGAAGCAGCATTCTGATCCACCAAATGGGGCATTGTTCTCCTTCTCCAAAAGCATATCACTTTTGGAGCCTCCTTACTAGTCTCAGCTCTCCTCTGTTTGAGACTCTAGTGCCAGGTGACCTTGGCATATTGCTGTTTCACATATCTCTGACAGCTGATTTCCCCTATCATGACTGTAGGGAGGCTCTGTCAAGGCTTTTGGCTGCACCGCTATTGCTTGACTTAGAGCTTAAAGAACACATCTCTCTGTCCTCACCACCAGTACCAAAAAGAGCTAACTGTATGCCTCTTGTACCCTTGGAGGGTCCTTAGTTTTTGTTGTTGTTTGTTGTTATGTCCCTTGGCTAATTCAAAGCTGGTCTCTGTAGCCCAGGAACTCTGCAAAAGTAACAGTGCATCCCTGACTGCGTCTTCAGATAGAGAAAGAGAGGGACATAAACTGGAGGCTGTTGGAAGAAAACTCTATTATTCTGCTTATTTGAGCTTCCAAGTGGGTAAATTACACCTTTACTCCAATATAACGTGACCCAATATAACACAAATTCGGACACGACACGGTAAAGCAGCGCTCCGGGGGGGCTGTGCGCTCCAGTGGATCAAAGCAAGTTCGATATAACGCGGTAAGATTTTTTTGACTCCCAAGGACAGTGTTATATTGGAGTAAAGGTGTACCAAGCTGCCCTGTTCAGATACAGCTATGCATTATGGTATTCAATTAAGCATGCATTGATTCCTTACACAGGAAGCTAAGAGCTTGGTCACTGAAGGAAGAACACTAGTGAGATATGCACAAAGAGAAGTTTATGACCCCTCAGGCTTTGCTGCCAGAATCATGGTCAGTGGTATAGCTGTATGGACAACCATGACTTAAATCATCAGGTCCTGCTCCAGTTTCATATAAACCTCTTTGAGGGTCGGGTCTTTCTAATGATAAAACAGTTGAGACTCTGGAGACAGTTAAGATGATGAGAGTTACAGCCTGATCTCTAGGGCTTTCCCAGTCCTTGTTTACTTCAGAGGAGCTGACCTCATACTTGGTTTCAGTACCACATACAGGCTCCCTCTGTGAAGTAGCAGGGAAATGGGGCATAGCAAGAGGAAAAGGGGCATGGCTGGAATGTCTCTACAACCAAACACTGCCTGTGGTTTCAGCCCTTGGGGGGCCATTAGTTCTTCCCATCCTTTGACTTGCACCAGATGCAATTTGGCCCTTGTTGAGGATCTAACCCACTGTGTTGCTGCTTAACCTTCCATTGTTCGAGTAACATGTTTTTTCAAGATTTTTCTTTCTTTCAAAGAGAAGACTTTAAGAGCTTGGCTTCTCTACTTATAACATACTTTTTCCCCTTTTGTAGTAACTGGATTTTCGTTATCCTTTTCTTTACTTCTATTTGGTAGGGAAAATGTATTTTCTTTCCAGTTCAATAAAATGTTCATATTCCTATCATGTTCCATAACTCAGTGGTCCTCAACCTTTTTCATCTGGCAGGCGCCAGATGACGAGCCATGGAGGACTGTGGCGCAGACAAGCATCCGCTGAATTGCCGCCAACAAGTAGCAACGTCAATAGGCATTGCAGCCGAAATATCGCTGACAAGCAGCAGCATCCAGAGGCGTTGCCGCTGATTTTTGGCGTTTTGGCGGATGCTTGTCTGCTGGCCAGTACGTGAGCACACTTAGACGCCCCGACAGGCACCATGTTGAGAATCCCTGCCATAACTCATTCTCTGTCTCTCATTACAAAAACAGAACATAAAAATAAGTTCATGACTTTTTTTTTTTTTTTTTTTTTTTCCATTTCTTTTCTGCCACTTAGATCTTTTTGTCACCCTTCTCATTTCACTGCAGTGAGCCAGGTTTTGTTCTTTCTGTGGATGTGATTTTTACAGTTAAGTCTGCTTTATGGTGATATACTTTATTCGTCACTTCTTCATCTTTCAGTTTCCAGTTTGTTGTCATGCAGTTTCTTCCCCAGACTACCATCATCCCCAAAATGGTAACTATTAGTGTGAGTCTAAATGCTGCCATTTTTACTCAGGAAAAACTCCTGTTGCTATCAGTGGGAATATCGCTAGCATAAAGATTACAAGATTAGGGCTACAGGCACCTGTTTGGTATCTTCAGCGCTGTCTTACTCTTTTTTTCCCAACATATACGTTACTTCATACTTCTGCTATGTTACCAAAAAAAGCAAAAATGGCTCAGAAACTGATGCCCAGCACAAGTCTGGGGGCAAAACACCAAGAGATGCTGTAAGAACCAAGTGCCATTGCTCAGACTTTAATACATTAATGTGCTGGTTTTCATCCATACCAATACAGTTATATTACAATAGCACCCAAAATCTGTTAGGCACTTTATGGCTATATAGCTCCTCTTCCCTGAAGAGCTTTCATTCTAAAAGTATCCATGAATTTTGACACTGTTGATTTATTAATCTTGTTTTTTCCAGTTGGAAGTCTAGAGTGTCTATCAGAATAACTGTTGATTATCAGTATGCTGTCTAGTGTTTAAAATAAGACTTGCTGTTCAAAGTTTCTGGGTGGAGTGTAAAATGTTAAAATTTTATTTTTTACATCTAGATGGCATTTACCAGTGATCCTCACAAAACCTACCTCCTTGTGCAAATTCAGTCACTCAGCAAAGTAGAATTACAAAGTAGTCTTCCATCTTTTATCTCTGTAAGTATTCTTATGGCCTCCTTTAACCACTTTTTCCTTAGCAGTTTGAATTATGGCAGCTGCACATTGATGCAATCTTGTATCATACTGAGCACCAATTTTGTGCTGAGCATCCTTCCACTGAAGCCAATGGGAACTGGTAGGTACTCAATACTATGTTGGCTAAATCCAAATCAGTGAAATAACTCTGATACTAACAGACTATTACCTAACAGTACCAGTCCTCCAACATTTTGTTCTATTAAAGCCTTCCAAAACTGATTAGAAGAGAGGGGTCATTATTTTTTGTTTACACTCCAATTCAGTGATGATAAATGTGGTGATGTAATGTTACTTAACACTTGGTCTGTTGCCATTTTTCCACTTGGGAACCAAGAGAGAATTGTATGCGATGCTGGAGGTGGGGGTTTGCAGGCATTCTTAACACCCCAAGGGTGCAATTTTAATTTATATTTTCCCTATAGAGTAATGCATATATTGTTTTAGTGAAATAGTAAAACTCTGAATTATTTAGGCAGAGAAGTGCAGGCTATAACAGCATGTGTGTTCATAGCATAACTAATCCAAGCTTGTAAGAGATTTTATGTGGCTTATTTTTAACAACAATTTTCAGTAAGATGCTTTGTTAAATATAGTACAACTTAATCAACTGTGGAGACTGCATGCTCTGCTTTTGTGCACAGAGGGAGTGGTTGAGTCTCTGAATGGCACCATTTCAGGACAAGTGAGTTACCTCCATTCCTTGTCAAGACTGGTGGTGGCTGAGATAGGATTCATGTCCTTGAGAGTGATTACAGTGAAGTGAGGAAAAGCTCGGTGATTCTCAAGGCTCCCTGAGGAATGAAGAAGTCCCATCAGCCAGATCTTTTTGAAAAAGGAAGAATGGAGAATCTCTGATAAATTATTGGTTGTCAAAAAGACCACTACTGTGTCTATAAATCAAATTATGATAAATGTGGCCAAATGACAGGAGCAGAAGAATATTATTGTACTTGCAAATCGCTGGCAAAAGCAGGCAGTGATTTATGATATCTTTTCTCACTTCAGGTCAATGGAAATAAGTTTCCCTTCAAAGATGTGGGTGTATTTATCCTAGTAGTTGATGCCTGTGTTGGCACTGTGACAGAAAAAAAAAAATTTCTTCAAGCAAACATTAAAAGCATAGACGAATATTTAAAAAATGGAATTCCACAAAGGTATATGCTATTATAAACCTATGCATTTTATTTACAATATGTATCATGAAATATAGACTTGGAGTACAAAATACACTGGAGTCCTTTATCGTGTTAGTCAAACTCTTGCCAGAGAACAATATTTGTGGGCTGAGAATTCTAGCTCACTTTTCACGTTGCTATGAAGACATTTTTAGATTGAGGGAGTAAGTAGAAGCACACAAACATTTAAAGGGACAGTTTTGCTACATTTGAGAAAATGGACCAGGTAAATTTAAACATTTTGGATTAAATCCCAAAAATATGCTTTCCTTTTCAAAGGATTCATTTTAACAAAACATTGCATAATCACCTTTTTTTAGCTTACACTGGTAGGAAGAATAAGCCTTGGTCTAATTGAGGACATTGTGGCATGAGAATTTTGACAAAAGTGCTTTAATGTTAATAAGTTGAAGATTTATTAATTTTTATTTATACATTGACAGTAATAAAAAGTCGCTAAAACCGTTTTAATAAGGTGCGTACACTAAAGCTGGTTGAAAAATGAAAAGCTAACTTCATGAAATAGAAATTGCAATTTTAGTTTAAAATTTCAAAATGGGTCCATTTTTCATTTTTGCAGAATTTTTTACTTTTTCTTGAAAGCATTATAAATTTTCCTTAGACAGACTTTTTGTAACCATCAATAGCATTTCAATAAAAGTTCTAATTAAGTCACAATTTTTCACACAATTTCATTAATCTAACACAGGACACTTCTCAGCTGGGGAAAAAAAATTCCCAACCATTTTTGATCAGTGCTCTATATAAGTATTGCCCCAAATACAGTGGAATAATAAGCAAGCTAATTTGGAAAGTGTATAAGTATCAGTGATAATAAATACTTAGTTTCCTCATCTTACTACTTTTTCTGGTACAGATCAATAGTTTTACTAAGCACAAGAGGTGACATAAGAAATCTTAATATTTTGGAAGCCTTAATGTCCCTGGGAACAGCCAAACCAGCTCATCTTCAAAACAAGGGTTTGTTTAATTTTCTCATACATTTTCTTTTTTTAAATTCCTTATGATGAGTCAAATTCTTGAGGTGTTTCATTAGTTGTTTCCAGTTAAGATGGTGTCAAACTATTTATTTTATAATAAAGAAGTTAGTGGAAAACTACTAATTAAGGTTTTAAAACCTTAAAAGTGGTGGTGTGATGGCTTTTAAAACCATAGTGTCTGGCTGGGTGTGAGGATGGCTGCATTTACTATTATATGAGGAAATCTGGAGTGGGGGGAATGGAATTTATTTTCTCCTATGTCATCTTGTTGTAATGTCTATTTGCATGTAAATTGTATCTAAAAGGTGTCTCTTTCATGTCTAATTTCTGCTTCTGTAACTCTCTGGATTGTTTCATTGCAGGGAGCATAGCCTTTCTTGGCTTCAGAGGAAATTTTAAACCTTCCTGGGCTAAGCTATTTACCAGTCCTGCTGGGCAGGGCCTGGGTCAGATAGAGAAGTTTATACCTTTACAAATGGAAGAGTATGGCTGCACCAGAGTGAGCTCTAGCAAACGAAAAGACTTGGAACTTTTAAAGCAAGCTTCAAGAGCACATTAGAGACTAAGATGTACTAAGTGCTGGAAGAAAATGTGAGCTAACTTATTTAATTTATGGCATTTTAAACTATACTTTTATCTCAAGTAAACCATTTTACTGTTTTGATAAAGACATGCCTATGTTGACCGCTGGAATGCCAGTCTGTGCACCTTCTAGTTGTACAAAATGTTAAAGAATTTATTACTATTTGTATAGACAGGTTTTTCAGAGATTTTTTTCTGATGTTTGTATTTACTGAAAATAGTTACTTTTTTTAATCCTTTTGTAGCCTGAGAATTGAGGATGCTTGTAAAGATCAGCCTGGAGACGTTTTGGTAGCAAGTATTGGATTGCTTAGGGTTTAAAAAAAAATTAATTAAAATATCTGTCTCTTAAGCCGTTTGAATTGGTTATTTTAATCCATCTTTGCATTTCCTTTTTCTTGTTTGTTTTACACAGTCCTGAGATCACATTTAATAATCAGACCAGTTATGGGTAGGCTCATCAGAAATCAGTTTTGTCGTAAACTCAACTGTTAGCCTCTATTTTTATTTTTAACCTTTTTCTACTGATTTGTATCCATTTTAAATTTCCATTTTCTAAGGGGGCTCCCTCGCAGCTGCAGGGCTTGGGATAGTGGATCACAGTGGGTGCAAAGTGTGGGGGAGGCTCCAGTCCTGTTTGGGCAGAGCAGAGATCCCTGGCCAGAGCCACAAGGAGTAGGGTGAGCCATCTGCTGTAAGGGAAGACACCCTGCTGTTGCATGCTCCTGCCTGGGGACAGCCTCCACGCTCCCAGCTGATGAATGAGTGAGCAGGGCCATGACAAGAGCTGGAGGGGGCTCCCTGTGGGTAGGATGACCAGACAGCAAGTTTGAAAAATCAGAACAGGGGGTAGGGGGTAATAGGAGCCTATATAAGAAAATGAACCAAATATCGGGACTGTCCCTTAAAAGCGGGACATCTGGTAGCCCTACCTGTGAGGCCAGTGACACTGGATTCCTGAAGGGGCATGGGAGGCTGTGCTTGCCACTGGATGGATATATATATATATATATATATATATATATATAAATTTATTTCTGCGTGTGTCAGGTGAAATCAATGTTTACTGACTATTTGAACCAAATATCGGGACTGTCCCTTAAAAGCGGGACATCTGGTAGCCCTACCTGTGAGGCCAGTGACACTGGATTCCTGAAGGGGCATGGGAGGCTGTGCTTGCCACTGGATGGATATATATATATATATATATATATATATATATATAAATTTATTTCTGCGTGTCAGGTGAAATCAATGTTTACTGACTATTTGAATCAAATCCTGCCAAGCCTAATTGTGGTCCATGCCCACTTTTCCAGATATTAAGGGGCAAGTCCTGTTCCCCCACTCACATGGGTACAAAGAGCCCTAACTGTAGCCAAATTTCTGTCATTCAACTGCACACATGGAGAAGAGGGTGGATTCCAAGACCCTGTGCAGGGGCCTGTACTTTATGCATGTCATGAATCTATGTTCTGCAGAGGCTACCTGTGCCTCAGAGTGCAGGGGATACATGGGATGCTGTAGGGCTGGAGCGAGGGCAAAGCTAATGGAGGCACAGTTATGTAGATCCTCTAGCCTCTCTCTCTTCAGCTGATGTGCAGGGGCCATGGGGGCTACTACAAAAGCAGCTACAGCCTAGGATGAGAAGACTGCTTTTCTCACCCCCTTGAAAATCTCCAACCCCTAGCCTGGTAATTCAAGCAATATCTTAAACACAAAGTAACTCTTTAAAATTCAGTTTTCAAACAGCCTAACAACTTGTGCAGAGCAAATGATCTCTGACCTGAACCATGCAAGTTAAACTTTTAATTTGTATTACTGTATTTTGAAATTGGTGGGAAAGAACCAAAGCTCAAACCTTTGGTCTGCACTCCTCTAATTTATATATTTTGATTATATTTAGTGCTATTTTCATTCATGCTATAATCAGGCTGCTTCTTGACCTGTAGGTTTAAATATAAACAAATGGATACCTACCCTTGGTTATATACTAGGTTTGTTTGGATCCTTTTCATTTTCAGTCTAGTCAATCCTTCTGCAAATGGTGGGAAAGCCACACTGAAGGATTGCAACCCATGCAGGTACTGATTTTAGGAGGTTGTGCCTTTTGAACATAAATTTCACTATCTCAGAGAGCCCAAAGACCAGTTTCCTCAAGGTGGGGGAGGGGTAGAACTACCTCGTACCCACAATTCTAAATACAATTAATGTAAATTATTCTCCCTTCATACATGTACTATTGATTCTAATTGTTATATATGAGTCTCCTTTTAAATATACTTCATATTTTGCATTTAAAATCAGTATCTTTATGGAGATATCAATCTGTACACTTAGTCTTCCTGAAACAAATGAAAAGGCTGTCTTGTGTCTTTAAGGGAAAAATGCAGAGAAGCTGATTTATGGTTGGTTGTTACCTTACAAAGTATGCTATCTCAAACTTCTGCCAATAAATCATTCTAGATCTAATAAACTTCTTTGTGCTAATGTGTGTTCCTTTTAATCCAGGGAGCCATGTTACTAACATTTGACAAGGAGTATAAATAAATATTATATCTGACAACTTTAAGGCAATAAATGATGGGCCATCTTCGTTCTCTTTCTATGTTAAATACATTTCTGTAGTTACTCTGGTCTAAGGATTTCAAAAAACTTTACAGACATTAATTTCTCAAGCCTCAATATACTTGTGAGGGTAGGTATGGTGTATACGCTTCCAGATTTACAGAGTGAGGAGTGGGGAGAGAAGAAACTGAGGAACCAGATACTAAGTGACTGTGCCAGGCATAAGCCACTTTGAAACAAAGGTTTCCTCACTCAATCCTGTTCTGTAAATCACAGGGCCTTTCACCTTGTGTAGGAGTAAAGTACATATGTGCACAGATGGACCATTCTGATTTGGTAGTATTTTGTACCAATTCAGCATGATTATATAAGGTGCAAGGCAGAGACAAATCAGACTGTTAAAATTTACTCTGGAGTTTGTCCAAGGTATTTGTTTCAAGTGATGCTTTTAATTATGGATCCTATCATTCAAAATCCTGCTAAGGGCCTTCCAGGTATGGGAATATGTATCCTAATCCCCAGACCTGGCTGCTTGTCTTAAAATGTGATGCTCCCCAGTGGTCTCCAGGGTTCTGAGGCACCTCATCCTCAACTGTCGCTAGCGTGAGGGAGTCTTGTTGTGACGGCTGCGGGTCAATTCCCTGAAACAACCAGCCTCTGGCAACACAAGCATGGTCTTCCAGGCCTCCACAGACCTCACTTTCTGTACAGAACGTGCCAACTCTCAAACCCTTGGAACATGAATAACGTAGCTGAAGTCGACATACTTAGATCTACTTACCGCAGTGTCCTCACTATGGTGAGTCAACTGCTGCCACTCCCCGTTGACTCTGCCTGCGCCTCTTGCCAAGCTGGAGTACAGGAGTCGACGGGAGAGCACTTGGGAATCGATTTATCGGGTCTAGCCTAAACACGATAATCAGTTGCCATTGGATCAATTGCTGTCCACTGATCCGGCCAGTAGTGAAGACATACCCATAGTTATGTAAAAGAATCTAACAGGTTGGTAAAATTTTGCCTCTGACAAAACTGTTTTTTGTGACCCCTCATGGTGTCAGACTTGCAGACAATCCCCTTAGCCCTGCCTCCCCTTTCTTCTGCCATGTAACACACCATCTTTGTTAAAACACAAGTCCAGAGCTCTTATGGCAAGACCAATCAGGCACCTGAAGGTGGTACAGTAGTCTGGAAAGGTTGAGAGCCACTGATGTAAAGACATGAGGCATTCCATCTGATGAGGTCAACCCTGTTTAATGACTCCTTGTCTCCCATCCTTCCTTCCCAAAACCCACTGGCACAAATACAGTGCAAAAGAATTTTAAATTATTGCATTCCCCTCCCCCCCCCACACACATACACTCTTGATAAGTTTTTTGTTACCATAATGTAGTTGGTATATCAGTGACAAGTTGTATGACTAGCTCACAGGGGATTTTAAATTATGTGCCAAAAAATTTCAAAGAAGCCTGTCTGCTCCATGCTTGCTTATGATTAACTCTTTAACAAAGGATTTGCAGCACAGCAGTGCAACATTCCATTAAACTTGAAATATGGGGCACGCCTTAGCTTCAGCCTGTGAGTCTAACACAGTCTCCTATTTGTCCCTGCTAATGAGGACCACTGGATCTGCCCGTAACTGACAGTGGTAACACACTTTAAAGAGGAATTCGGGATGAGTGACCTTAAACCAAAGAGCAAAAGTAATGTAGTAAAAGATGTCTAGCATTTATGTGACAGGCCAAAATGCAGTATGAAAATAAGGAGAACATATAGATAATGCATTACTGTAACCTATTTATTTTCCTCCATCAAAAGTAATTTGCCTGATTTTTTTTCTTTTAACTCTAGAAGTCTCTCCTTTTGTCCCCCTCCTTTCAGTTGAAACAGAGGAAATGAGAAATACTTCCATTTCCAGGAGAAGATACCAGAACTCTGCTCCAGAAAGTGTTTCTGTTTCCACTAGGAAGCTCCATCTCTTGTGTTCCCTTGCTTTTGTGTTCCCTCTGCTTCCCTTGCTTTTCCTGAGGAATGGCCCATCTTTCTTCTCTGTCAGTGATATTTCCAAATCATTGTGGGAAGTCAGAATGGTGATCCCTTTTCAGCTGTGCTCTCTCTCTCTTCCACTCCTTTTTCTATACAACCCACTTTAAAGTTCCATCAGTCTGTCTTCAAGGACCCATTACCCTGAAGAGCTCTCTCCTGCAAATTCTGTTCCAATTAATCTGGTATCCAGAATGTAGTGCGTATCCAATGGTAGCTATGTGTTCTCCATTGTACAGATACATAGAACTTTCTATTGAAAGTGAACAAACTTCAGACTTTGGCCCCAGGCCAGGGTCACCCAACCAGCCAAGTTGAGGGAATTAAATGGAACAGAACCACTGTGAAAACATAGGTCTCTGCTGCCTATTCAGTACACAGTGCTAAGTGTTTAATATCAGACCCATTGTAAACTGTGGTTAAAGGTTGGGTTTCCGTTCTTAAATGGCTAGCTTGTTAAATTTGACTTGTGTGCTTATTGTACAAGAGTTTTATAATTAGCATGATATGAATTTGTGATGTGCAGCTTACCACAAAAAAAAAAAAGTGGTGCTGGTGTTTTTTGTCAAGTTTTCTGCTACTTGCTACTCCACTTCCATTACTTTCAGAGCAAAATCTTTAATTGAGGGTTGTGGGGTTTTTTTTGTTGTTTTTAAAATTTTCCTAGGAGAGGTCCAAAGCAGATTGCATGACGTTGTTAAAAGTGGCATGAAACTGATTTCTAAAACAAAGCCAGTAAATTAAGGAAACACTGTTGGCACATGAAAAAAGTTGGAGTGATGTGGAAAGAATGACAGCAAGTTTATGACAAGCTTTAGATCTGTTTGGTAAAAGAGATTGCAATATAAAAATAAAAATGAAATTGTTTATAACGGCTGTGTTAATAATAATTGCATATTGGTTAAGTGTGGCTACTACAATATAAATGTTAATAATAATGTCCTGAATGATCTACAGGACACAGAAGAGGTCATGGTCCATGTGCAGCAGCTCACACAGCTCACTGCAGGATGGGACCTTCAAGTGTTTTTATATATTAGATATAGAGATAGATAGGTCTGTTGATTAATCACAGTTAACTCACACGATTTACTCAAAAAAATTAATCCTGATTAATTGCACTGTTAAACAATAGAATATCAATTGACATAAAATATTTTGGATGTTTTTCTACATTTATATACATATATTGTATTCTGTGTAATTGAAATCAAAGTGTATATTCTTGATTACAAATATTTGTATAGTATTTTTCAATTTACCTCATACAATTACTGTAGTACAATCTGTGTCGTGAAAGTGCAACTAAGGGTACGTCTGCACTATGGGATTATTCTGATTTTACATGAACCGTTTTTGTAAAACAGATTGTATAAAGTCGAGTGCACGCAGCCACATTAAGCACATTAATTCAGCGGTGTGCGTCCGTGTACCGAGGCTAGTGTCGATGTCCTGAGCGTTGCACTGTGGGTAGCTATCCCATAGTTCCTGCAGTCTCCCCCGCCCCTTGGAATTCTGGGTTGAGATCCCAATGCCTGATGGGGCAAAAAACATTGTAGCAGGTGGTTCT
>NC_133774.1:99046644-99164776 GCF_003597395.2 Chelonoidis abingdonii | reverse complement strand
TAGTATTTTCAATTCACCTAATAAAGAGATTGCACTTGCAGTACTTTATCATGAAAGTGAATGTACAAATTGAGGTTATGTACAGAAAATAATTGCATATAAATAATGTAAAACTTTAGAGCCTCCAAGTCCACACAGTCCTACTTTTTGTTCAGCCAATGACTCACGACAACAATGTGTTTACATTTGCAGGAGATAATGTTACCCACTTCTTGTTTACATGTCACCTGAAAATGAGCCAGATGTTCTCATGGCAGTGTAGCTGGCATCACAAGGTATTTACATGCCATTTGCACTAAAGATTCATATGTCCTTCATGTTCACCACCATTCCAGAGGACACATGTCCATGCTGATGACCGGTCTAAATCATAACAATCCAAAGCAGTGCGGCTGATGCATGTTCATTTTCATTATCTGAGTCACATGCCACCGCAGAAATTGATTTTCTTTTTGGTTGTCAGGTTCGTGTTTCTTCATTGAGTGTTACTCTTTTAAGACTTCTGAAAGCAGCTCCACACCTCATCTGTTTCAGTTTGGAAGGCACTTCAGATTCTTAAACCTTGGGTCAAGTACTCGTAGCTATATTTTCTAAATTTCACATTGGTACCTTCTTTGTTGTTTTGTCAAATCTGCAGCGAAGTGTTTTTAAAGATGAACAATATGTGCTGGTCATCATCCGGACTGCTATAACATGACATATATGAAGAATGTAGTGAAACAGAACAGGAGACACATAATTCTCCCCCAAGGATTCAGTTACAAATTAATTAACACATTCTTTTACTGAGCATATCAGCATGGAAACATGGCCTCTGGAAGGGTGGCTGAAGCATGAAGGGGCATACGAATGTTTAGCATTCTGGCCACTAAATACCTTGCATATCAGCTACAAAACTGCCTTGCAATGCCTGTTCTCACTTGGGTGAAACTGTAATAAGAAGGGGTAGCATTATCTCTTGTAAATGAAACAACCTGTTTGTCTTAGCAAATTGGCTGAACAAGAAGCAGAACTGAGGTGGACTTGTAGGCTCGTTTTCGTTTTTTGAGTGCCGTTCTGTAACAAAGTCTACATTTGTAAGGCCTGGTCTACACTACACATTTAGCTGAATTTACAGAGTTAAACTGATTTAATCCTGCACCCGTCCCCACAACAAGGCCCTTATATCGATATAGGGCTCTTTAAACTGGTTTCTGTACTTTCCCTGACAAGAGAGTAGTGCTGAATCGGTATTGCAATGTCGATTAGGGTTAGCATGGCGCAAATCGATGGTATTGGTCTCCGGGTGGTATCCCACAGTGCACAATTGTGACCGCTCTGGAAAGCCGTCTGAACTCGGATGCATGGCAGGTAGACAGGAAAAAGCCCCACGAACTTTTGAATTTCATTTTCCTGTTGGTCCAGCTTGGAGAGCTCACCAGCCAAAGTGACCGACGCAGGCCATACACGCCACAGGTAACGAGCAGTCTCCTGAGGAATCGAAAAGAGCTCCAGCATTGGACCGCTGGAATGGTACTGATCTGATCCACTATATGGGAGAGGGTTTCTGTTTCACAAGACTGAAATGAAAAAACATTTGAAAAAATTTCCTACGGCCATGATGCAGATAGCCACAACCAGTGACTCAGTACAGTGCGTGTGAAAGATAGAACTCAGACAAGCTACCAGAAAACCAAGACGCAAACGGAAGCTCCGGGGCAGGCCGTGAAAACATTGCTGCTTCTACACTGGCCTGCATGCAATTCTATAGGAGAGTCCGGCCACCATTCCGCACCCCTGTCATTGATCTCCAAGGTGGAGTAGTAATCTCAGCCATGGCTGAGGATTCTCAGCAGTGGAAGATGAGGAGGAGAAGGAGAAAGAGGAGGATGAGCTTGCAGACAGCACCACAGCACTCCGATCTCCCCAAACTAGCCAGGGAGTTTTCTCACTCTGCGGAATTACCCTCCCAGCCCTTCCCAAGCATAGCCCAGACCTGAAGCCATGGTCTGGTGAGTTGTTTACCTTGTAAATTATAAAACACGGTTTTAAAACGCAAGCATTTTTTAATGATAATTTGCCCTGATGGACTCTTGGTCATGCATATCGCAGCCAGTACACGTTATTCGGTAAATAGCCCTGTCATGTTTAAATGTCTGGGATGCAGCTGATCTTCATGTGAACTCATCATGAAGCACTCCTGGGACGGTACTGCATAGAAGCCTTTGCTAGAAGGTTTCTGGGAGAGGCAGCCTTATTGCCGTCCTCCGAGATGTAGGATACTTACTCACTGCCATGCATGTGCAACGTAATCTTTGGTACCATTGCAGTACAAAGTCCTTAAGGTTGCGATATGCGTCCCGTGATTGCTGGCATTCAAAGCACATCGCTGTTCTTAAATCTCGCATTGGTGTTATCCTCAGCACGGAGTAATCTTCATAGGAAACCTTAGCTGAAATTCAGGAATTTGAATTAGGGGACGGACATGGCCATTCTACTGGGCTGTTCTTGTCTGTTTCTTTAAAAGAAATCCTTCCTTGCAGTAAGCAGGGGAAGTGGGGTTGTTGATTGCGTCAGGCGTATTGTACTGTCACTTTTCGCGTGTTGGGCTAGCAGGATCTTCCTGTTACGCCACGTGTCGGAGAGGGAAGGAGGTGTTAGCAGTGATCTTCCATGCTTACCAGCCACGCGCGTGGGGGGAGGGTTAAAAGTGATCATCCAGAGAATTGGATAGGTGGGTGGTTTCTGACTGCTGATGCTAACAGGAAAAGAAGCAGCACTGATGGGATTTGCTTGGTATTTGGAAGAAGGGCACTGTGAATATGAAGCTGCGAAGCCAAAAGACAATGGCTTAACAATAGATCATGCAAATGAATTCTGCATGCCCCGGCTGCAACTGGAGATCTCTCAATACCAAGTGCAGGCACTCAATATTAACGATGCAAAATGCGACCTCTGTAGTCTGAAATCACATGTGCTGTGTAAGGTGAATAAGTTGTTCAACCGTGAGAGTATACAGCATTGTTTCTCGTCAAATGTATCTATTTTAATTAGCTCTCTCTTTTTTTCCTCTCCTCATGCAGCTGCAAATTTTCAACCTCCTCTCCATCCTGAAGGTATCCAGGACAAGGCCAGCGCAAAAAAAAAAAAAAAAGCATTCCAGCCCGAAATGTTTCGGAAATGCATGAAGATGCCCACAATGAAGAGCTCTCTGAATGCTGGACAGGATGTGTATTCAATCTTCAGGGAAGAGCCAGTGAATTGCGGACAGAAGGGACGCTCGAGTGTGTGGCAGGAAGATCTGAGCGGCATTGCCGCAGCACTGGGCTGCTGCGGATCAATGACATCCTCCGACGATCGTAGTGGAGCTTCAGAACAGCAGCGGCGATCACAGGTGCCGCGCAGTCTGTGATACCACTCTCACCTCACTATGTCATTCTCTCGCCCAGACGTGCAAGAACAGTGGGGAAGGATTCATGCACCGCCCGCATCCCCCCGTGGACGCGCCAACAAAGGCTGTCATTCCTTGAAATTTTTTTAGTGGCTTTTCCTTCCTCTATCCTCCGTCAAACCACATCCGGACTACCTTGTCCAGCTCTCACTCTTTTTACTAATGATTAAAAAATCACATGCTTTTGTACAACAAGTAGGCTTATTTCCTTAGGAAGCAAGTGGACATCAAGCGGGAAGGGGGATTGCTTAAGGAAATGCGTCACGAAGGGGGGGGCGGTTCATCAGGGGAACAAAACACAGCAAGTCGTACACCGTACCTGGCCCGTGATGAACTCTTTCCGTTCTCTTCTGCGTGCACGCTTCCTCGGTGTTGCTTCTTCTATTGCCGCTCTGTGTTCTAGCTGACATAATCGCGTGGCGGTGATTGCCTACCTCCCAACCAGCCATAAGTCTCCCCCTTACTTCACAGTGATATGTGGTAGGGCCCACAGCGCAGCAGCAATAACAACAATAGGGACGTTGATGTTGGCTGAGGTTCTGAGCGATGTCGTAATGTCGCCAGCGCAATTTAATGGTCAAATGACATTCTCCACCATTCTGCCGATTGTCAACTGTATGTTGAACACTCCTGACTATGTAGGCTGCTGTGTATGCTCATGAGGCCTGCATCAAGGTAGGCTGGGTCCCCCAGGATGACTCGCATTTCAACATCCCCACTGTATTTTTCTTGATCTGGAGTAATTCTTGCTGGAGCTGTTTAGACAGGTATTTGTTCTGAAGACACGAAGAGTCATGAACCTTCCGGCCATCCACGTGTGCATGTTGGTGAAACGTTCCTTTGTGGATGCCACCAGAGCTTGCAGCCATGGAAAGTGCCTTGCGGTTTACTACTGGCCGTGCTGTGCTCCGGTGCATAGTGGAACCATATCCCTTCACGCCACCAGAGTAGGATCCATTGCAGCAAAGTATCCCTATGACTGCTCATTTCCAGGTCACCAACTTTTCGTAGCAGCTAGAGATTGCTTTTGTACTTGCATCATGGCCAGCCTCCAGTTTGATGTTGGCCTCAAATTGGGTTCCCGACTGAGCCTGGGCTAATTGCTGGCATTGCAGCTTCCAGAGGCTACGCATTATTCTCAGCTGTGAGGGCTTGCTCACTTATTCTGGGCATTTCAGGCGAGGGTGAAGCAATCCAGTTCCTATTGAAAGTGCCTCTTATGCATGGCGAAGTTTGTCAAGCACCTGGAATCATCGCCAAACTGCAAACTATCGGTCCCAGGTTTTCCTGGTGGTCCCCTTTTTGTTTCCGGGGCCAAATCGGTGTTCAATGGCTAGAAGCCTGCCCCAGTCTAACTCAGATCTCCAAAGCGCAGGGATCCTCTCTCTTTTTTTTTTTACAGTGCGAATACTTGTAATCAAAAATAAATATAAAGTGAGCACTGTACACTTTGTGTTGTGTTGTAATTGAAAGCAATATATATGAAAATGTAGAAAACATCCAAAAATATTTAAATAAATGATATTCTGTTGTTGTTGAACAGTGTGATTAACCACGATTATTGTTTTAATTGCTTGACAGCCCTAATATATATAATCTATATAGAGAGAGTTGATTCTGCAATCACTTATGCACGTGAGTAGTCTTAGCAATTACTCATTAGCATGTATGTGCAGGCATGTGTAGTGGGTGGGTGGCAGTGTTTTTGATGTGGGTTATTGTTTATGAGCTTTACATAAGTGAATTTTGCAGTGTGCAACTGGATAGACTATCTGATTCTGCTCTATTTAATCTGTTACTTCTGCTTTATTTACCTATCTCATTGTGCAAAAGGGAACTGCATACCTACGCTGTATGTAAAGCCCCTTCGTGTACAGTTTATCTTCACTATAGGTAATAAAGGCAGTGGGTGAGGTTTTCAAAAAAGCCTAAGGCCTGGGCTACACACAGTTTTTTGTACCCATAAAAGTATGTTGGGTAGGGGCATGCCAGCACTACCCCTCAGTGTGGATGCAGTTACACTGGATGAATGCGCATATAAATGTGTAGCTGTTCCCAGTAGCAGGGAATAAGATATACCAGAACAAGCACACTTATACTGGTATAACTGCATCCGCATCTGGGGAGTAGGGCTGGGGAGTTGTATTGCTTTAACTATAGACTATAGCTAAAGCAGTTCAACTTGTGAGGTAGACCTGAGCTTCAACAGGTTTTGAGTGCCTAACTCTCTTAGGCTCTTCAAAAACCCAAGCCAGTTATTAAATGTAACTACTGAGTGTGTTTAAGTCTTCACTGATTTATTCTGTTAAGGATCTTAAAACAGTTCTTTTGTTTCAAAGTTTGGCAATTCACTTTCAAGCTGACAGTCAAGTTCTTCCAGAGGTTTCCTTTGATGGGGGTGGTGGTGGTGAAAGTCATAAAGAAAGCTGCAATCACGGCATAATACAGAGAACACGGTAAGAGAAGCAGCTCTGATGACAGATGATTGTTATAGAAAGAATGCCTATGAACGTTGGTGAAAGTTAATGTTTTTTTTTCCAGATAAAAAATGTCATAAACAGGAATAGGTTCTCATGCAGGAAACATTTCTTCTGTAAAACAGGGCAGAGCACAAAGTGTATTAGGACATGGTAGCTGCAGAGCACACACAACAAGGACAAGCAGCTACTGATTTCCTTCCTCTGTTATGCCAAAGCATAATTTATTGCAATGAAGCAATTTAATGCTGCTTTCAACATACACTTCTCAAGTACAGAACAATTTAATACATGTTCTCATCATAATGTGGATCAACAGGCACCTGCTTAAGGAAGAACAAATGCAGCCAGCTGAATCAGTTTGTTGTCAAAGTGTATCTGCTGAAATTATTCAAAATGAGATGTTAGCTGGAAGAAGGAGGTTCTCTTACTAAGGAAATTGTTAAAGGGAAAATGAGCATAAAGACTGCAGAACATTGCCATTGTATTAAAAGAAGTTACATTATTTGTACAACCAGTTGGCTGGTGTTCATATATTGCAGGAAGTGCTGAATGAAAGAGATACAAGGAAGACTTAGAATAAACATTTCCTTTATCGGAATTGCTCAATTGTAAGAGGGAAAAGATCCCACAGAGCATTTCAAGGCCTTATGTACACAGTAAACATACATGAGCACCAACATCAAAAAAGCTTTTACGGAAGCAGATATCGTATCTGTACCATTCACCAGAAGGCAATGACTGAAAGAGAAAGCATAGCAAAGCAATTCAAAATTGGAATAGTTAAGTGATTCCACAGCCAAAAGGGAAGAAAGTAGTGCTTCCTTTCTGACTCAGAAATTTATGCTTTTATAAGCCAGGATTGGAATACCCTGCTGTACAACTTTTACGTTAGCAGGAACTGTTGCCATAATCTACCAAATGGAAGCTACAGTGTTTGCTGATAACAGCCATTTTGTGTGGAGCTGTAAATCCCCTTGGAGTTTTATAGCTACAGTAATCTCAGTTTCATAGGAAGGGACTCTGGCTGATGCCTACTGTGGGGATCTTCTGTTGTTTTACCATTTGGCACCTGCCCAACAGAGCCTGTTGTCTAAACAGAATTGCTGTCAGAGAGGGAGAGACAGACCAAAAAGACTTATCATATTAACTAATTAAGGGGGAACTGCTTTAATAGAAGGGGGTCACTCTAATTATTGGGTTAATGTGAGCCACTAAATTGAAACGAAGAGGGAGGGAATTAGAATAACCTTTGGTTGAACTGAGTTAACACCATTTGCAGAGCTTCGGTGTAAAGAAATGCAAAGCGATGTTGCCATAGATACAAATGAAAGGATATCTTGAGTGGGGTTATGGGGGGAGCGAGGGATGAATTAAAATAGGCACCACAAATGACTTTGACTAAAGAGATTTTCCACGTCTCTAGCTCCACTCGGTCTAGAGAATTAAGTTCCAGATGTTCACTACTGAAAATCTCCAACAGATGTCCATCCTTAAACAAAACCTGTATGTTGGATATTTAATAAAATATCAGACTCAGACACCTCTTTCTAAGTAGGACAGGGTGCCGCATTTTAATCAGCACAACTGTGTTATGCTTATAGCTCTGCTTGCACAAAATCTACTTCTGATTTACGTGGGTATTAAAAAGACCGAAGAAACATTTGAAAGCTGCTGTCTGCTGCATCAGATATGGAGAAAATGCATACTATATAGGGACAAACTGATTTCTGGTGAAACGGGGCTGCATTCAGCTCTAGGGTTGCAAACCTTCCAGGATTGTCCTAGAGTCTCCAGGAATTAAGATTAATCTTTAATTAAAATTTATCATGTGATGAAACCTGCAAGAGTACATCCAACCAAAATTGGCAACCCTCTTCAGCTCCTCTGTCTTTGCTGGTTCATTACAATATTTTATAAAAAGCTATGCTGGTTTCAAAGCACCAGATATCATATGTCAGTACTAAAGAGCACATCTGATACAAAGATTACTTGTTTTACAGAGCAGATTTAGGAAGTTCTTAAGCACCAGATAGAAAAGAACAGAATGGAGGATGGGTCAATCTTTTTCTCAGGAGCTTGGGGTCAGCTGGTGGTACCACCACATTATACTGCCAAATATCTGGTGCCAGGTTCTGTTTAAACCTAGTACTACTGCTTCTTAGTCTTCAATCAACATTTATATAATTCCTTTCCAGCATTATAGAAACCAGCTTGAATCCACTATATATGTCCTGGTATTGAAGGAAAAAAGGAGCTAATCAGACCAAAACGCTTCCAGATAGGTGGCATCAGTCCTTTCTCCCCCTTCCCCGACATATTGCTCCTGGATCAGCCTTTCAGATGTGGGAACAGATGCTTTCAGATTAGTCAAATATCCAAAGCTCATTAGTCAACAATAGACTCAACTCCCCCACTCCCATCTTTATTTGTCCATGTTTTTTCTCAAACCTATCGGAAAAAATTCAACCCAACAGTCAGTAAAAGCCAACTTATTATTAACTCTTCCTCTTTCAGAGTGTTAGGATTAAATGCTAATTTTACCTCCTCCACATGCACCTGCAGCAGGATAATATAATCAAGGTTTCAATAATCTAATACAATACTGGCTAATCAAAAGCAACTGTTTACTTATTTGCAGTTACTTTCCTCTGCCTCCGTAAAAGACAGACAAGGTAGGTGACGTTATATATATTACTGGCCCAGTCATTCCCACCCACATTCGCTACTACATCAGTAATGTCAGATGAGCTCCCTGAGACTGTCATTGTAAACCATGCTGTGTGGATATACCCTCTATGTAGAACGAGAAATGAAATTGTTGTACCCAAGAACATTACTGTAAAGGGAAAGCCACAGATACTGTAAAGCCTTTTAGACCACTTTTGCTGTTTGCACATCAAACAAAAACCATGGTAATGTCATGCCTAATGTGATTTTGAAATGTTGTTGTTTTTTTTGTTCACAGCTCCATATTTCAGCAGAGGGCACTGTCATCTTACTTACAACTCAGTGTTTTAACTGGGCCACTTGAGACTAGGGGAAAGACCATAACATTTCAGTTCTTAAGTCATAAAGTTCTAGGTTCAGAGACTACTTGCTGTACAGTTAAATCGTTCTCATGATCCCTCGTAAGTGATGTGAAGGAGAAAAAGACATTTCTGTAAAATTAATCTGTATTTTAAAAGCCTTTACATTTTAATATACGAAAGCTGGCTAAATAGAGGCTTGGACTCTTTCCCCCTGGGATAATTTAACTTTCCTGCTGTGCAGGGTCCAATGAAAGCATTTATAGCAAATACTTTACAGTGAAATTAAATTAAATTAAATAAAAGAAAGAGAGACCCCGCCCCCCCAGCCCTCTCTCCCCCAAGCTCCCACTCCCCTCAGGGACTTATACTGGTATATGAAAGTACAACGTGCTATTGTATAACTTCTTGGGATCATTCACAACCTATGTGGCTAATCCCTGTCTTAAATTACACCCAGACATCTCCAGTAAAATCAATGGAATTGCATAATATGAGGACAGAACATTGTCTTTTGTAGTCAAATTGACTGCTTTACTCACACTATCTAAAGCATTTGACTCTTATCTTTTCTATAATCCTAGATAGGAAACTGACGTTTCTTCTATGCCCCTCACTTGTCAGTGTTTGAATGTGGGCACTACAGTATCAGCCTTTAGGTCTGCATTGTGAATGCAGGGTCTCTACTAGAGAGTCAGAGTCTTCCAAAGATGTCAAACCACAGAGAGCCACAGTAGTGCAAGAGCCAGACATCTGAATGTTATGTTTGGAGGGTGACCCTGGGTCATTGAGACAGGACATTATCACCCAATGATATCACTCTTGCAAAGCAGTGTGAAGATGGTGCAGCATGATCATTCTGAGCCTCTGAGGCCATTTGACCTGCTAACACTACAACGAACCAGAAATGCTCTACAGATTCAACTTGAGGGTCATTATGCTGATATGGCATCTGTCAGGCAGGGCTGATACAATCATGCTTCTAATACCTGTGCTGACCTATCCAACCTGCTTTCATATACTACTCCCTGTGGGTCATTTTCTCCCATGCATACTTCCCTTCCTTGTCAGGCATTGGGGACTGTAGCTCCATCCTTCCACCAGTGAATATGAGAAACTGATGGGTGGGTTGGGAGCTTCCCCAGGTTTGATCCTTCCCCAGGGAAAAGGGGAATGGGGCTACTCCCAACCTGATTCTTTTCTGCTAGTTCCCCTGAAGTAGTGGGGGGAGTGGAGGTTTGTTCCTTTCCTAATGTTCCTAATAAGATGAAGCAGGAGTAGAAGATCAAGTCTAACACCTATGAAAGGGGAGAAACAAATGCTTTTCTTCTTCATCTCATTGGAGAATAGACCTGAGGAATGGGCAGTCTTGCTTTAGGCTGAGCCTGCCTGTCTCCTTACTTTATCTCCACCAGCAAGGAGAGAAGGCCTGTTGCTTCCATCTTGTGTCCAAGATAGAATGCTGGACTCTCTTCTCACTTATGCTCGTGTAGCTCTACAAATGTCAGTGGACTTACTGCTAATTTAAATAGATATGAATGAGAGGAAAATGAGACCCAGAACTTTTTCAAAAGTTGAGAGATCCAGTTTAAGCTGAGGCCATAATAATATGAAAATATTTTTGGCTCTGAATGAATACAAGGAAAGAGCACATTAAGCAATAATGTGGTTTTATGTGACTTTTTTTGTAGCCAGAACACCAATATAGGCAGACTGCTCATTGTGACAAGGTGCAAATTGCTGTAATTGGAAACTTACTAATAATTCTGTCAGTGTAAAACCAAGCCATACTATAGTAACACAGTTCCTACATTGTAACATAAGTAACCTGGTGGGAGATTAATGATTTCTTTAGTGTGCAGGGAATAAAATGTCCCTTCTAAATACATTTCATTATTGAATAGCCTTATAATGTACTAATTGCACAGTTAGTACTTATAAAATTGGGCTAGAGGAGAACACCTAAACGAGATCTTGCCTAACACCTTGTGATGTGTTATGACTCTCAGTAAATATTACCAGTAGGACAGACTTTACTTTTTTAAAAATGTGCCTGTCTGTATGTGTAACTGTTTATATAGGAGAGAGAGAAGAAAGCTCAAAATAGTAGCAGCCATCCATCCTTTGAATTGTCTCCACTATCAGAAGGTTTTTTATCTAACAATTTTTAGTTGCCATTTCCCACCTAGAGAAGATATTTTTATTTCTCATGAACCACACATAATTTGGTAAGATAATACAGCAGCTGCTTGGAGCTCCGCAACTAGGAAAGCTTAGCTAACATCTACTAGTTCTTTCCTTTTGCTTTGCAGCTTTTTCCCTGCCTTTTCAGAAAACCAGCTTAATGTCTTCAAAACCGTTTCTCTTTTCCCTGATAGGATTCATCATGCTATAGTTCTGATGCAGAATCTTGAACAGTCAGAGCTAGATTATAATAGCAATTTGTGCTTTAGCTCTCAGACTGGCAAACCCTGGGTACCACAGAGATACCAGTGTACTTCTCTGTAGGCCTATTATTTGTATTCAGGAAAACAACCCATTTCATTGTTCTGCATAATGTTTTGTCTTAGTATAGGTTGCACCCAATTTAATTCCTGCTTCCACTGAAAGTTCTCTTACAGTGGGGTTGGGGACCGTAGTGGGAATAAGGTCTGCAAGTGTCTAGGGCTGATCCTGAAGATCAGCTTTAATGCTACTACCAAAACGTTTTCCTTTACTTAAGTGGGAGAAGGTTTCATTTTTGAAGCCAAGCATCCTAAGTCCTATCCCCAATTCCATAACTGATACCTGCGATGGCTGTGTACTGTATACAGCCAATGGTTCATAACAGCAGCACTAGCCTCCTCGCTCACTGTACAGATTGGCCTGGAAGTGCCTAGTAGCAGGGTCTCTTTAATGAGAGGCATGTTTCTTCATAGCAGATTTAAAAACAAACCCATCTAAAAATAAAAGCTGCAAGGCACCATGAGAGTGATTGCCAGTTAATTGCTATTCTTATTGCTCCCCCCCAGCTTGAGGAACAGTTTGATCAGTCGAATTTCTTTGACTTTTTCTGCATATTTGATTTGGGGGGAAATGACAGCTGAAGTGAACAGGGACAATATATGACAAATTGGGGGGAAATGTTTTGTTCTTTAACTTCATTCACCTACTATTAAAATGTCACCAAACTTGCTTCTTTGTGGAGAATGACAGATTTGACTGACCAGCTCCATTTGCCTAGTGCTGTTTTCATAATGACCCCTATGGTGGTAAAAATGGTCAGAGTGTTAAAATCAAAGCTCTCTTCATGGTAATGATTGAAATGTATTTTAGGGTGAATTGTTCAACCACACACACACACGCCCATACTGGTTCAGACCAAAGGTCCATCTAGCCTAGCGTACTGTCTTCTGACAGTGGCCCAGAGAGAATGAACAGAACAGGTAATCATCAAGTGATCCATTCCTTGTCACCCATTCCCAGCTTCTGGCAAACAGAGGCTAGGGTCACCATCATGCCCATCCTGGCTAATAGCCATTGATGGGCCTATTCTCCATGAACTTATCTAGTTCTCTTTTGAATCCTGTTATACTCTTGGCCTTCACAGCATCCTCTGGCAAGGAGTTCCAAAGGTTGACTGTGCATTAGATGGAAAAAATACACCTGTAAGTCATTAATGGGTCATTTAGATGGACAATTGAATTCAGGTTTTGAATTGCCACATGATCACGTAAGGTAACCAGGCTTTGTCCACAAATCTTTGTCTGTAAATCCGTTTAATTAATAGGACTATTAAATGATTGACTTACGTTATCACCCACAGCCCTGCCCCCTCACACAAACTGTCTCAGAATTATATTGATGGAATATTCCAGATATAGCAAATAACTCTTATTTAATGGCATAACCTTTGAATTAATTGAAAAATTGGTTCTGATTGACATGTTACTTGCTAGCAGTTCTGTTTACAATCACTTGTTTCTAAAAAATACCTCTATTTCCATTTTTTAAAAATTCAAACAAACATGCCACATCATGCTAAAAAGACAACTCATGTACCATTTCTAGCATTCAGATAGCACTAATTTCCAAGAAAGTGGTGACAGCCATATTAATTTTAGTCCCCTTTCATGATTAAAAAAATTGTAAATAATCTGATTTTTTTTTAAATCATTTGTGGCTAATACATTGATATGTAACTGAGTTGAAATTTCATTTCTTTACTGTACATAACATTTCCTGTAACCCCAGATCCATTACTCTGCATTTCTGGTGTTATAAATATGTAAATGAAGGGAAGTATCCAGCATGAGTGGAATGTAGAAAACTTTGGCTTTAAAATAAGTGATGTCCTTTGAGTGAGGGACATTTCAGATGTAAAGTTAGGCATGCGAGCAGAGACTGGGGAAGTCTTACTCTTTCTAGGATACAGAGTGGTAGCTGGGGAGATAGGAAGCCCTTCTAAGAGTATGTCTACACTACGAAATTAGGTTAATTTTATAGAAATCGATCTTTAGAAAGCAATTTTACGCAGTCGATTGTGTATGTCCCCACTAAGTGCATTAGGTCGGCAGAGCATGTCCTCAATACCGTGTCTAGCATCGACTCACGGAGCGGTGCACTGTGGGTAGCTATCCCACAGTCCCCACTGCCCATTGGCATTCTGGGTTAAGCTCCCAATGCCTGATGGGGCAAAAACATTGTCGTGGGTGGTTTTGGGTACATGTTGTCAGTCTCCCTTCCGTCCCTTCCTCCCTCCATGAAAGTAAAGGCAAACAATTGTTTCATGCCTTTTTTCCTGGGTTACCCATGCAGACGCAATAGCATGGCAAGCATGGAACCCATTCCGTTCAGTGCTGCTGTTGTGAACATTGTAAACACCTCCTGCATTATCCTGCAGTGTGTGAAGAACCTATCTAGGAGCTGTTAGCACGAGGACGATTGTGAGGAGGGCATGGACACAGATGTTCCTGAAAGCATGGGATGTGGCATGGGACATCATGGCACCAGTGGGGCAGGTTGATACAGTGCAATGTCGATACTGGGCCTGGCAAACAAGCACAGACTAGTGGAGTGGCATAGTGTTTCAGGTATGGGATGATTCCCAGTAGCTGTGAAACTTTCGCATGCATAAGGCCACTTTCCTGGAATTTTGTGAGTTACTTTCCCCTTCCCTGAAGTGCAGGAATACCAAGATGAAAGCTTCCCTGACAGCTGAGAAATGAGTGGTGATAACCCTGTGGAAGCTTGTAATACCTGACAGCTACTGGTCAGTCAGGAATCAATTTGGAGTGGGGAAATCTACTATGGGAGCTGCTGTGAGCCAGGTACCCAATACAATCACTAGCCTTCTGCTAATAAGGGTAGTGACTTTGGGAAATGTGCACGTCATAGTGGATGACTTTCCTGCAATGGGGCTCCCTAACTGTGGTGGGGCAACAGACGGAATACATATCCCTATCTTGGCACCGGACCACCTTGCCAAGAAATACGTAAACCACAAGGAGTACTTCTCAATGGTGCTGCAAGCACTGGTGGATCACAATGGACATTTCACTGACATCAACTTGGGATGGTTGGGAAAGGTGCATGACGCTTGCATCTTTAGGAACTCCAGGCTGTTCGAAGAAGAAGGGACTTACTTCCCAGACCAAAAAGTTACCATTGAGGTGCTGAAATGCCAATAGTTATCCTTGGGGATAACTTGCTCCCATGGCTTAGGAAGCCATACATAGGAAGCCATACATAGGCAGCCTGGACAGTAGTAAGGAGCAGTTCAACTATAGGCTTTGGACGTTTAAAAGCTCACTGGCGCTGTTTGCTGACTAGGTTAGACATCAGTGCAACCAGTATTCCCATTGTTATTGCTGCTTGCTGTGTGCTCCATAATATCTGTGAGAGAAAAGGGGAGATGTTTATGGGGGGAGGGGGAGGTTGAGGCAAATCGCTTGGTGGCTGATTTTGAGCAGCCAGACACAAGGGTGATTAGAAGAGCACAGCTAGGTGCGCTGTGCATCAGAGAGGCTTTGAAAACCAGTTTCGTGACGGGACAGGCTATGATGTGACAGTTATGTATGTTTCTCCTTGAGGCAAAACTTGAGCTCCCTTTGTTGAATTTACTTCCCTGTAAGCCAATCCCCCTACCCACTTCGACCACAGCTAGCAAAGGAAATAAAGTCCATATTGCTTTGAAACCACACATTCTTTATTTATTAAAAAAAGGGAGATCACTGACAAGGTAGCCCAGGTGGGGTGGCATGGAGTATGGGAGGAAGGAAGGATAAGGCCACATTCCTCATTGTAGCCACACTACAAATCAAAGATGTTTAAATGACAGCCTTTTGTTGCTTAGGCCATCCTCTGGAGTGGAGTGACTGGGTGCACAGAGCCTTTCCCCGACTCCTCATGTTCTTGGGCATCTGGATGAGGAGGATATGGAACTTGGGGAGGAGGGCAGGCGATTATACAGTGGATGCAGCAGCAGTCTTTGCGCTTGTTGCCTTTCCTGCAGCTCCACCAGACGCCTGATCATGTCCATTTTCTCCCCATTAGCCTCAGCATCGTGTCCTGCCTCCGCTCTTCGTGATCATTTAATTCTTTCCTGAGCTCTTCCACTGAATGCCTCCATCAGTGTGGAGGACTTCATGAGCTCGGAAAACATGTCATTGCGAGTGTGTTTTTTTCACCTTCTAATCTGCGATAATCTCAGGGATGGAGATGAGAGGGTGAACACAGAAACATTTGCACCTGCAGGGGGATAAAAAAGGAGAGTAAAATTTAAGATGATATATTTCTAAGAACAAAAGGGAGGCTCTTTCACAGTGAATCAAGCAATTCACAGCTGACAGCACATGTGCTTTAGGTACAAGGTCACATTTTGCCTTTTCTATTGAGCGCCTGCACATCACGCATGGCTGGGCAACAGAATTTGGTTTCCCGGCAGCCATGGTAAGCCAAAGGGTATGTGAGGTTGGCTTCTTCTGCCTTCATAACATGTGGGAATGGTTTCAAACTGCAGCACCCTCCTTTCCCATAGCAAGCAATGCTGGTTGGGTTTGCCATTTAAAAGGAGGGACTGCAGTTTTGGGGCGGACGTGCAGCACATCCCTCCTCCCACCCCACCGCCTGGCTATTCTCAGGGATGATCTCTTTTAGGCAAGTGCAAACAGCTCAGCACGAACGGGGTCCTTTTACTGTTCCCTTACAAAAATTCCCCTATTTCAACCAAGTGACTATGAATGATATCACTCTCCTGAGGCTAACACAGAAAGACCAAATGTTGCTTGAATGTGACCAATACCCAGGACCATTCGCTGCCAGGCTTTGTGCTGCAATGATTCCAGACTACTTGCTACTGGCTTGGAATGGTAAAGTGTCCTACCATAGAGGCAGGACGGGTGCCAGGGTTTCTGGCGCGCTAGGCGCTGGGCCATTTCGCCGCCCCGCGTGAGGGTCTCATGGCTTTGCTGGAGCTGCCGCAGGCGTTTCCATGGAGGGTCTGCCAGTCCGCGGCTCTGGTGGAGCTGCTGCAGGCATGCCTGCGGCAGGTCCACCTGAGCCGCGGGACCAGCGGACTGTCCCCAGAAATGCCCGCGGCAGCTCCACCGCCACCGAAGCCACGAGACCAAAGCAGACCTCTCGCAGACACAACTGCGGCAGCTCCACCGAGCCAGCGCCTCTCCCCCCCGCCCGGCAAAATGCCCCCCCATAATGCTGGCACCCTAGGCGACTGCCTAAGTCACCTAAATGAAAGCGCTGGCCCTGCGTAGAGGATGAAATAAGGCAGCCTCCCAGAAGCTTTCTGGAAAGGCTTTCAAAGTACCTCCAGGAGAGCCTCATGAGATGTCCCTGGAGGATTCCTGCTCCATCACCAGACATGTTAACAGACTTTTCCAGTAGCTGTACTGGCAGTGAATGCATCCCAATTCTTCAGGGAAAATCAAACATTAAACACAATTGCTTTAAAACCCTGTAGTGTGGTTACAAATGTGCACTCACCAGAGGTGCCTTCTCTGCCTTCAGGGTCCGGGAACTATTCACTCTGGAAGGTTATTGGCTCAGGGTGATGAAAAGGTCCTGGCTGCTGGGGAGAACAGATTCTCCACTTGCCTGCTGTGCATTCTCCTCTTCCTCCTCCTCCTTTGCCTCCTCTCTATTACGTGAGACTCCCCCCCTTGTAGGTGTCCACGGACAGTGGTGGGGTAGTGGTAGGGTCCCCTCGTAGAATGGCGTGCAGCTGATCATAGAAGTGACATGTATGGGGCTCTGACCTGGAGTGACTGTTTGCCTCCTGTGTCTTTTGATAGGCTTGCCTGAGCTCCTTAACTTTCAAGCGGCACTGCTGTGTGTCCCTGTTGTAGCATCTCTCCACCATGCTGTGAGATTTTGGCATATATATTAGCATTTCTTCTTTTTGATCAGAGTTCGGCCTGCACAGATTCGTCTCGCCATACAGCAATCAGATCCAGTGTCTCCCGTTTGGCCCATGATGGAGGTTGTTTGCGATTCTGGGACTGCATAGTCACCTCTACTGCTGAGCTTGCAAAGCTGCCCAAACAGGAAATGAAATTCAAAATTTCCCGGGCCTTTTCCTCCATACCTGGCTAGTGCATCGGAGTTCAAAGTGCTGTCCAGAGTGGTCATATTGGAGCACTCTGGGATAGCTCCCGGAGGCCAATTCTGTCTAATTGCATCTGCATTACTCCAAATTCAACCCAGCAAGGTCAATTGTAGAGCTACTTCCCTCTCCGGGGAGGAGTATAGAAGCTGATTTTAAGAGCCCTTTAGGTCAATGGAACGGGGTTGGTTGTGTAGATGCATTGCTTATAAAATCGACCTAACATGGCTAAATTCGACCTAATCTCATAGTGTAAACCAGGGCTTTGGGAGTGGGACAAAAAGGTGCACCTGGGACATTCTTAAAGTGAGGGATGGATCCTCCCTGGGATTTGCAGCAGGGTGAACAGGGAATCAGTGGGATTGGCTTATGGTAGTTCTGCAAGCCAGGATCCTGCCATCATGGCTGCTATCTTGTGTTCCAGAATTTAAGCTTTAATTTTTAAATTCTAGCCTTATGCCTGTAAACAAAACCTAAGAACTAGTATCTGCCTGACTCTGCAAACAGCCTGAAGGAATAATTTTGAGAAGGGTAAATTGTCCCCCTTTGTTTCACTGACCTGTTAACATTGAAGCTTAATGGCGGTGATGTAAATGTCAGCATTGTTAACTATTTCATGGCTGATCAATGTACTTAAGAAGATAGAAGGCTACTAGTATTCTGAAGTTCTGCACAATCTGCTGTGACATCTTGGGCTGGGTGAGCTGAGCGTGTGGAGGTGAGGTTGGGAGCGAAGGCTGGGAGAATGCCACTAATTACCCTTTTTTACTCCACAATCTGATTGCTTTAATCACAAAGCCAGCATGAAGGAGCACAGCCTAGTGGGGCATCTGAGTCTCCTCTGCACTCGACAGTGAGCAGAACCAGACGATCCCAGCTGTAGCCTGGTGGTTATCCAAGCACCAGCGAGAGGGGAACCGAGCTAAACCCCCCAGGCACTGAGTGGAACCCAGGAGACCCCATTAGGTTATCTGAGCCCCAAAAAAGGGCAGATAAGCCTGAGGAGCCCACCAGAACCCAGAGGGTTTTCTGCTATCATATTGTGAACATCTGCAGTCCCCTGTGATTTGTTGTACTGTCTGGAGTGGGTGGTGCTCAGTTTGTGGACAGAGTTTGGAAGCGTAACACTACTTATATTTTCCATCAGATTCAACATCCTTGAGCTGGGGAAGGAACTACATCACTTTGAGTCTCTTTGGAGGTGGGATGGGCCACAGCAAGGAGGGTATTGTGGGAGTTTGTAGCAGAGAGAAATATCTGTGGGAATAGCAGAGATGATCTGGTTGCACAATCTGCCCCATATACAGCTCATTTACTCTGGCTATCCCTCCTCAACTCTCCTCCTGTAAATATTCTCCTTTTCTTAAAAGACAGCATGTCCACCTTTGTAATCTCGTACTGCCATTGCTGAACAGTAAATATATGCAATGCACGGTATTAGCACCAACAATTATATGAATACATTTAAACACTAATCCTATTAAAGCTACCTGCAAACAGTTTAAGGTAATCCCTGTACATTTCAAGGGTTCGATATTCCTGCCTTCAATAGTACTGCAGGTTTTGTGAACCCGAATGGCCAGCCTAAGCATGATAAAAGTGGTAGAAACATAAACAGCTAAGCAGTCGTGATTTACATTTTACAATCACTTTTGCCTAATTTGAACTCTGATAGCTTTGAAAACAGTCACACATATTGGTTGTGACTTCTTGCTATAACATCTGATCTTAGTGAATCAATGGATTTGTTTCCCTTTGTCTTCCTTTTATCTGAAGCTCTGATTTAGTTCTGCTGATTACTGGTTAGCCTACTCAGCGGTGGTATTTTTCATAACAGATTTTTTTAGCATCTGTTGCTGTGTGTACACACTGAGACTGGTGATTAGGAACTCATTGGATGACAATACACTTATTTCTTTATCTAATGAAAATGGTGTTGGTTGAAAGATCTGTGCCTGTTTTCATAATGCCAAGGCATTATCAAACATTTGCAGATCCAGGGTGTTGTAAATTGACTGAAGTCATTATCTGTTGGAATGTGAGGAGAAAGTAACACTCCATATATTAGTGATGGAACATGATTTGGTAGCAATCTCTCCTGCAGCCAGGGGCATGCCATGATTCATAGATTTCAAGGCCAGAAGGGACCATTGTGATAATCTAGATCAGTGGTTCTCAACCAGGGGTACATGTTCTCCTGGGGGTATATAGAAGTCTTCCGGGGGTACATAATTCATCTAGATATTTGCCTAGTTTTACAAGCTACATAAAAAGCACTAATGAAGGCAGTACAAACTAAAATTTCATACAGCCAATGACTTGATTATACTGTTCTCTATACTACACACTGAAATGTAAGTACAATATTTATATTCCCAGTGATATATTTTATAATTATATGGTTAAATGAGAAAGTAAGCAATTTTTAGTAACAGTGTGCTGTGGCACTTTTATATTTTTATGCCCATATCTTCCCTCGTTTTACCCTCCCATTTTGCTATTAGTTCAACCCACTCTTGTCTACTGTAGGTAGCCTGTCTCCAAGGTGATTGGTCCTTCTTCTACTGTGGAGGACATCCAACCTATACACTCCCCTTCCTCTGTAGAAGGTGGACCAATGTTCCACAAACCAGACCTTGAATCAGTTTAACACCCATGCTTAGACCAAAGCTTCTCCAGCTTTTCTAATGAGACAAATGATCCAAAACTCCAGTATCAACTCCCTGGCATACTGGCCTGGCAAATAGAGTAGTGTATATGGCCATCACTGACATAGGTGGCTGGTTACAAATGCTTCTTCTGTACACCCACTTGTATGCAGTCTGAGCATGTGTTTACCATAATAGTCAACCTTATATATAACTCACTCAAATGCAGTCTAAAGCCAAGAGCAGCTGAAGAATATTTTTCATTAAGACTGATCTCTGCTAAATTAAAAGTACATAGCCAAGCCCTGATGGTGTGAAGATCTTAGGGGATACCTACAACTTAAATAAAATCAGGATTTCGAAAATTATGGCAATATTTAATAACCCTAATGTCAGATTGAGGGAAGACACAGGCATTTTGGATTATATGTAAATTTGTAACACAGCTGTTTGTAAAGTATGAATTTTCCTGCTTTTTCCCTGCAGGGGACTGGTTCTCATCAAAACAATTTATTAAAAATGTATTCTCTTTTGTAATCAAGAAATACTGTTAAGACTTGAGAGAGAAAGTAAATTGTTCTGATTGCATTTCTTTGGGCTATGCAACATGCCTACTTTGTCTCCTTGTAGTAATAGGGGAGAATTCATGAAAAGCTTAAAACAAATGCAAAACTACAAACAAATACTTGAGATACAAGTGCTAGGTCCAACGAATACTCCTACTGGTCCTCTGGTTTCAGGACTGTTCTCCACCCATTCTGGTTATAGTGCTTCTGTCTTGGAACCACAAACCTTTGTAACTTTATCAGTTATTTCAGCAGATTTTTTTTATGTGCTTTTTCTACTTAGATTTCTGAACTTCAACACGTTGAACCTTACAAGAGTTTTTTTTCCTCACTATCCATCTTCTCCATGCATAGTCCCTTGCTAAGGGCCAGTGCATCCCAACAGAATCCTTACACCCCAGAGCCTCCCATCCACATGAGCAACTCCTGGTACTTCACGTAGCTTCCCATCCCAGACTTCTGCAGTATCTTCCCTACCATCCTCCTAGGTACACCCTCAGGACTGGTCTATCCAAAATCCAGCTTCTTTCTCCTCTGATCCCTCCTCCAAAGGCTCTCAGTATACCATGGTAGCATGCCATTATCTTCTACGCTTTCCCCAGCAAGATCTGTGCTTGAATTAACATTCATGGTCACCAGTAATCTCCCCTACCACCATCCAAGGTATCTCTAAATGGCTACCATCATATGCCACCCCCTCGCTCCTGACAGGCTCTCAGGATTTCCCCTTCTCCATCCTCAGTCTTGGTCACCTTCTCCTCTATGCCTCAAGGTTCCTAGCAACCAACTCTAACATCCCTCAAAATTCACACACAGCATATGCTGAAGCATTTCTGTTGGGTCCTCATTATTGCATATTGGATGATATTTGTATTGGGTGTATTAGTATTCACAATAGATTCAAGCTGTCAGAAATGAATGCCATGATATTCAGATTCTGATTTCATCTCCTCAATCCTGTAATGGGCTGTCGCTTCTCATATCCTTTCTCATTTACTGTGAGCCATTTTCAGTGGTTGTGATAGGAAGACCTGGCAGCCGGTTTTCTATCCTGTTTTATTGAAAGCAGATATTTCAACCATGTAAAATTCATGTCAAGTGACTACAAAAAGGCCTTGTGGGGAAAGTATTTTTTTGTTGTTACAAGTTTAAATATACTAATGGTCAAATAACTTAGGCTTCCTCTAGCAGACCAACATATTACCATTTATTATATCATTGTTCTAAAGCAATCTTTGTGGTGGACTTTGAGTTTTGTAAATTATTGGATTTTTTTATTCTTTCTTTAAAAAAAAAGATTTGTTCTGTAGAACTTTAGGAGAAAGTTGCTTTTCATTTTCTTCATCCTCTGTTTTGGCCACTTGCGTGCCTTCTTGCATTCTTCTATTGTTTGATTTTTAATGACACACACATGCGCAACACAGACTCTTGTAAATGAGGCTTCTGTACCTGAAAGACAAAGCTAATAATCTTGGATATATTTTTAATACAATATAAAGACTTTACAAACGTTTGCAATTGCAAGTCATTATTAAAACACGGATTCGGTAACCCCAGGGCACTAACAGGACTCTGCAACATTAGTGAGAGCTGCTGCTTAGTAAGATACTTTGGATGAAAAGTAATGCAAAATAAAGAGGCTTGAATAACAAGAAGTAGCTCCAAAGGCCCAGTCCTACTATGGGCTGAGTACCCCCTCTCCCACTGACTTTAATGAAGTTAAAGACACTTAGCCCCATAGGATCAGACCCTTAACTGTTGCTGCTTTGTTTGTTTGTGCATTTTTGTCATAAAATTAATTGTTGTGGCAAATGGCTTACATGAAAAAGGGTTTACTTATACTGTGAAAGGACTGCATTTGCACTGTGTCCTCAGCTCCCCTGAGCCTACCCGAAAAACTGAAGACTTAACAGAAGAAGCTACATTCAGGGAAAACTAAGAGATGCCATATGAATCAAACTCCTTATCTAGTTATATTACAGTTTATCCCTTCTGGGCATTGTGGGGGATGGTCAGTTGGTTAATCTGGTGGTCAAGCAGTTGAATTGCTTCCTCATTCTGCTCCTTCAAAAATCCACAAATATAGCCCCTCCCCCCCACAACCCCTCTCCCTACCTAAATCCTAGAACAGCCATTTTAGGCTACCTCTTCACTCTCTATTGTTCAGGAGCAAGGAGATTGAAACACACTTAATACCATTGCTGCCACTGGCTCTTTGAGAGAGATCTGAGGCAAGATTTTCTTTAGGCCCTGTGCACTATTCTGGTATCTCTTAGCAAAGAGTCAATAGGCCAGTGGCAGCGGCAGCATGATCAAGAGCTTTACTGCTTCAGTGGGACAATGTGGGGCAGCCTCTAAGGATGGATCCAGCAGAGAGGAGGTGAGAAAGATCTTACTCTTATGCCCCTCCCCACCATGCTGAAATGGAATAGGAGACATGGTCCAATTGCCCACTTCAAAAGAGACCTAGAAATACATGGGGACAGCTATCCCACCCAACAGATGTTGAGAGTGCAGGGAGTAAAAGGCTTCAGGGGCAGCATACTGAAGCTGGGACAAGGTTAAGCAGACAGAACCGATGCCTGTGAAAGACAGGAAGGAGTCCTGCATGGGGATGGGGGGTGAGGGAGTATGTCACTCCCCTTCCCCATGAACACACTAGCATGGGAGCACCAGAGGAAAGGTTCTGGTGTGGATGGGAAAATCTTCACTTTTGGCTGCCCAAGGCCCAGGGATGAAAGTTCCAGGTGGTGGTTCTCTTCTCCTCTCTTGGAGGCTGGAAAGGTAGGTAGTCCCTGGCTAGTAGTGGATGAAACGTCACCTATGCCAACATAAGTTGTTGCGCCTACAGTAGCTCTTGGCTGAGAAAATGAAATATTTGAATAGTATGAACATAAGCTGAAAATAAACTGTCCTACTCATGCTGTTCAAGAAAAGAAATATTTGCATAACCAATCTTACCTCTAGAGCCACGTTTCTATGGCATGGGAGAGTGGCCATAATTTTGCTCTTTGAATTTGATTTTGCATCCTCTGGGTCTTGAACTGTCTACTTGAAAAAAACAGTTCTCCAGTCACTCCATGTGTCTCTCCCTTGGGTCTGGGTCCTTGTACCTCCCCCTCCCCCTATCTGTCTGGGGAATGATGGATTTCAGTTTGACAGTTGGGTTCACTGACTGCTGGTAAGCCCATCCCAGGTCTTTGGGCATGGAAGACTATCAAGCCATCACCTGCCTACTAGACCTGATGGCCTCTGAGTGAAACCCGCTACAGAGGGGTGGAGAATGTGGGCACATGTGTCTAAGAGGATTTTGTTGGCAGTAGTTCTAGCGTGATGAGAAAATGGGAATCAAGGTAGCTGAAAGAGTAATCTTGGAGCAGTTTATCCAAATCCTGAGGACTGGAAGATAGGAGTGGGTGATGTGACACCATCCTGAAGCTCTCTCCAAGGTTGTAACATTATCCAAGAATTATCTATTCACCACTGGGCCAATAGCAGAGACCTGACCCCACACCAGCTGACAGTGACCACAGAAGGGAGTGCGAGGTAGCGGGACATGAGGGACAAGTCCATGGCTTCAGTTCGAGGGTGACATGGGGGAACTTGCCTCTGCCAAGACCCAAGCCTAGGAAGTGAAGCTGGCCCTATGAAGAACCTCTCCCTGAGTCTGGCAGGAGGTGCAGAAGACCAAAGAGGGATCTGCCCGGTGAGGGAAACTTTGCATCTGGGCAGACTGGACATTTCTGCTGGGATTGCTTGTGCATGGACTGTAACGATGGCCAAGTCTGGGTGGCCGAACTATTTCCTCTGGAACTAGAACTTGGGTCACAGGCCCTAAGATCCCCCAGCTCCAATACTGGGGAGCCAGGCTACGGACAGAACAAGAAAGACAAATCTGAAAAGTTTGCCCAGTCCTTCTCTATGGAATCAGTGTGAAAGAAATCAGTGAACTGAAACTGGTGGACAAAAGAATGAAGGAATGGGCTATTCTGCCCACCACTCCTTTGTGGGTGCTTTAAAGAAAGAGACTTTGAGGAGAAAAATTGGCTACTGGAGGCATCTTCATCATTATGACTGCCACCTTCACCATCTCCTGGGACCCTGGAGCTTCATCCTAATCCTGAGAGATGCCCTGACTGGATGGGGACAGAGAGAGGGACCCAAATTATGTCACCACCTCTACTGGCTCCAGCTGAAGCCCAAACACCACGTGGGATGAAACATGATTAGACTTTAACAACAACAGCTCCAGCCCATCACAATGAATTACTTCTCTTTTTCCCCAAAGGACAGTTACCATCCTAGATACTATCTAAGAGACTGTTAAGGTTTTTTTTTTCCCTTCTAAAAACTTCCTCCAACCAAACAACAAGAACAAGGGATGTTGTTCAAGTTAAAGCCTTACTTAATACTTTACATTTCAAATGCTTTAACTGTTTTCCTTCTTTTCTTTATCTTTAATAAAATGTTAAAAGGATTTGTAATGATATGTTTGCCAGGGTACTATCCAGGCTGAGATATACCAAAACCCAAACCTTGTTTATGACTGTTTAATGTTGAACAGTGACTGGGTTATGTTCACACCTTTGGCCCATATATTCTGTCTAAATAAATACAACAGTGGGCTTAGTTCAGTTCTGTGGCTACCAGACCATATCAGAGAAAGCAAACCAAATGCTGCAGCAGACAGCTGGTTGCCTTAGTCTTGACTAAATTTGGGGCATCTGACGCTTTTTCAACTCTCAGTGGTACAATGCTTTGGAAAACAAAGGTATTTTCCTTAAAGGTGTCAATATTCCTTGTCCGTCATCATGCCCTGCTCTGTCTTCTCCTTATATGTTACACTAATTAATGTATTTTAACAAGGAAAACTGTGTTCATACCAGCTTCCTTGAATTTGAGCCCTCTTTTGGCATAATGTATCATTATTTTTCTTTCAAGGCATTAGCATATCACACATTTGTAAACGAGCCTTATCGAAAACAAACTAATGAAATGCAAGATGTTCTGTTATGGCAGATGCCAGACTCCTTCAAGAAAAATGTTTGATGTGAAAATGTGAAAATATTGATGGAAATATGGCTCTTTAATATGAAACCTTTCAGTTTGTACTGACTTGTGATCACTTACGAAAACTGGAATGCTTTGCTTGATGAAGGCAATACATAAATTAACCTGTCAAAATGAAATTGCACATGTACCTTACAATCTAGCACCTAGCACACTTTTGGTGCTACCTAAAGTAAAAGATGCTAATATAAAAAGAATATTTTCTATGCTTTGCCAATGTAATATTTCAAGGTCATATAATATTCATACTAGACTTTGGACATTCAGCTTACACCACAGCAATTTAGATATCTTGGAGTGACTGATCCGAATGTTACATAGATGTTCGTCAGAATCTTTCTCACCAAATAAAATATATGCAGATGGTATCTGTATTGGAGAAAAACTGAACAGTTTAATAATAGAAATTAGGAAAATTCAGGTGCATATTTTGGAAGACTCATCTTAATTTCTCTTGCTGGGAGTATAACAGCCTGCTTTCATATGTGTGAAAGTATAGTCACACTTGTAAATTAGGTACATGTGAGGCTGAATACTAAATTTGTGTTTTTTCTTATGCACAGATGCCTCATAAATATTGCAGGTGTAGCTATGGAAACACTTTGAAAATTTGGCTCCTCGTCCTCAAGTTATAGATGGACTTTAACTATAACTCCAGATCTGAACGTGCTTGTATTCTGTGGGGTTCGAAATCCAATTTCTGTGGCTTGGGCCCGCTCCTAGTAAAAAATCTTGTGTTACTTTTTAAGGGCCAGATTCAGACCCATGTGAAGTTAGTGGAGTTGCATGTGCTTAACAACAGGTCTGCAGTTGGCCTGAACTGTTAAACAAAGATGAAATCTTTTAAACAACATAAGCAGTGTCAACAGGAGACCCAAGCATAGTAATTTAATTAAGAAATCTTAATATTAAACATATTTTGCAGTTTATAGATGGCAAGAGTTGCTTCCCTCCATGTGAATGTTCAAAGCACTCTGCTGAGCAATACAGGTGAAGTTTTGTAGTAGGTGTTATTGACTGATTATATTTGGACTAAGAGTTTGCCTAAAAGGAAAGTTATGTTAACATGAGCTAAGGTATGAACTTAAACCAATCTTTGTGATATCAACAGGTTTTCCCTTGTGGACAATCTTATTCGATTTTTTTATCACTTTATTTTGTGTTGCTCGGGAAGGCGTTTAAGTTAAACTGAAAAAAGCCACTCTTATTCCAGAATGCAGGGAGTTTTATCACCTGGATCACCTCGATCGATCGGTCTTCAGCTATCATTAAGACTGCACTGATTACAATATATCAGCCATTCTTCTTGCATTCTTGCCTTTCTTCTCCACGTTCATCCGAAACGTTTAACAATGTCATTTTCCCATCTTCTTGGAGACTGACCAGGTGGTCTTTTCTGTTCTCACGGGTACCATTCAGTAATGATTGCGGTCCACCTATTGTTTGTGAACTGTGCTACGTGGCCCGCCCATCATCTCTTATTATATCTGCTTTCCATGACAATATCTTTCACACCGCTGCATTCTCTAATCCTTTCATTTGGGATATGATCCAGAAGGGAAATTCCCAACATAGCTCATTTCATTGCCCTTTCAGCTATCAACAGCCACTGTTCTTCTCTCTTCGTCAGTGCGCAGGTTTCACTGCCATACAGCATGGCTGGCAGCACTGTTGAATTGAAGATATTTGTACATGTGGTCTTGTCAGTTTTTCCTTTGAGGATGTCCTTGATGGAATTAAATGCACACCATCCTGCCTGAATCCTTCGCAAGAGTTCTCCATTCATGTCTTGGCGCACATTAACTTCTTGGCACAAATATACGTATTGTTCCACTTCTTCAATTTCTTCTCCTGTTACTGTTATTCAAGCTTTTCTTAAGACGTCTGATCACATGTATTTCGTTTTGCAATGGTTCATTTTCAGACTGACCTGACTGCTTTTCTTGTCAAGTCTTCGTAGCATGCTTTGCAGTTGGTTGGTGCTTTCGGCAATTAGTATGATGCTGTCGATGAATCTGAGATGAGAGAATCATTCTCCATTTATATTAACACCACTTCTCCAATTGATATTGTTCATAACCATTTCAAGGTAGGCAGTAAATAGTTTTGGTGAAATCATATCTCCTTGCTTTAAGCCTTTCTCGATTGGGATACGGAGGGGAGTTTTGAGGAGAATAATGTCTGTTGTACATCCAGTATTCGCTTCCTTCAACAAACTGATCTACTGTGTGTTAATGCCATGCTCTGTGAGCACCTTTAATAGTGCGTTGAACTCGACTCTATCAAAGGTCTTTTCACAGTAGATGAAAGCAATGCACAGCGGGCGTTTGTATTCCCTCGCTCTTTCTAGAAGCTGGCTAAGGGTAAATATATGGTCGATTGTGCTGAAATTTCTTCAAAATCCTACCTGCTGTCTCGGCTGATGTTCATCCAGACTCTGCAAGAGTCGGTTCATTATCACCTTTGTAAAGAGTTCACAAATATGAGAGAGCAGGCACATAGGGTGATAGTTCTTAAGAATTTCTCAATCCCCCTTCTTGTACAGCAAGATAATATTTGACTCTTTTCAGCTCGATGGTATTTTTCCTTCTTCGAGATATCAACTGAATCTTAAAGCGAGGGCCTTCCAAAGTTTTTCGCCTCCTGCAGAAATCATTTCTGTCGTTATTCCATCTTTGCCTGGAGCTTTCCCTTCTTCATCTGGTGTAGTGTGCTTCGGACTTCGCTGACAATTATTGGGGGGGATGCGTTCTTCTGACTCTTGGAGCATTGGGAGAGGGATGTTGATTCTTGATTTGAACAGTTCTGTATAGAAGTCCTTGCAGACGTCCTACATCACTGCTTTGTTAATTACTGTCTCTCCATCCTTGTTCTTCAATGCTGTTACACTCAATTTATACTGTGCCAATTCCCGCTTGCATGTCCTGAGGCTCTTCCATGATTCAGCTGTTTTAAAGAGCTTTTCTTTCCAGAAATTCTCATAGTCATCCTTCTGTTTTTGCCATATAAGCTTGCACAGAATGGAGTACTCAAGGTTGCTACCCAAGTGCCTTTTCATATTTCTCCGCTTCTCTAACAAGCTTTTCATTTTGTTCAAGATTCTTCCCTTTGCCTTCTTCATCTTTTCAATTTCAGCTGCTTTAATGCAACGTCTCAGCTTGTCAGCAAAGATACAATAGTCCTCATCAAACTTTTCCATCTGGCTCCAGTCAAACCCAAAATCACTTTCTTCAGCTTTGCTTCATCGAATGTCTTAGGGCACTGTTTCCTGTTTGCCATCTGTAAAGCTTTCTTTTCCACTACTTCATCGAAAATCAACTTTGCTCTAAGCAGGCGATGGTCACTGCCGGTGTTGAAGGGCTGCACCACAGAGACATCTTGAACCATGCACCCTTTATTGACTAAAATATAGTCGATTTCATTCTTACTCTTCGAGTTTGGTGGGATCCACATCCACCTTTTTGCGGTCTTCTTTTTGTACCAGGTGTTTGCCATGTACAGTTCTTTCGTTTCTGCCATCGTTACCAGCCTTTCTCCTTTTTCATTTCTTTTGCCACTGCCATATCCCCCTATAAACTTTTTGCCAGCTTTCCTTCACCTGACCTTAGCATTGAAATCTCCCATTGTGACAGTGTAAGTGGACTTTTGCACGAGGGCTCTTTCGAGCTCTTGGTAGAATTCTTCCACTTCTTTGTCCTCATTGCATTGGTGGGAGCGTAGGCCTGGATGACCTTGAGGATAGCTTTTGACTCCACCTGAAGATGCAGCATACAATACATGATGATATTAGCTGGCATAATATGACTATATTGGTTTAATGATTATACTGGTATAGCTGGTAAAACTTTCCTGTGTAGACAAGCCCTAATTTGTGTATATGTGAACCACTGGTTTAATAATAGGAGTCATTCAGGGAAACTAATATTTACTTTGCCCTAGTGGTCACGGGCTGGTGTGCATGAGTAACATATCCCTACTGGATAGAATCAGATCTGTTCAAGTATTATCCTATTGCCCTCTAGTGGATGATCTAGTAAAAGGCTCCATATTTCAACCCCCTGATTAAACAACCTGCTTAACACTGTGCATAGAAACACACAAAAGTGAATTAAGGTTGGGCCCTGGGCCAGAGCAAGTAGGTGGACCCCTCTCCACCTCTTCCACCTGTGGTCCTGCTCCCCTTCTGCCCTCTCCACATGTAGCCCCATCCCTTTCTGCCCCTTCCCTAGGGCCCTGCCATTGTTCCACTCAGGGTACCCCTTATTTCTGCCCACCCCACTGTGGCCCAAGACAGGAGAAGATCTGTCCCCCTGCTGCAGACTGGGGCAAGGAGTGAGAGGTCCCCCAGCCCTGAGGCTGCGCTTAAGGTAGCAAGAGCTTCTCCAGTCCTAGTGCTGCAGTGGGGGTCCAGGAGCTGAGGCTTCCCTGGCTGCCCCCAGTTTGTCGGGGACAGGGTTGGGGGGCCCTGGAAGCTTCCCCTGCTGCCTGCTGGCTTCTGCCAGGGATGAGGTTGGGGGCGGCACTGGGGGCTTCCTCTGTGGTCCCCCTGGCTTCTGCCAGTGTGTGTGGGGGAACTAGGAGCTTTCCCCACTGCCATGCCCATCCTGTCTGGCACTGACGCTGAGGCGCAAGGTCTTTACACCCGTCTCTGCACCTGGCATGGCCATCAGGGGTGAGAGTGCTTTCCCCGCTGCCTCCCCACCTGGCACTTCTGCTGGGAAGCAGGGTCTGGGGTCATGGGAGCTCCCCCCCACCATGCTGCCCCTTCTGCCCAGCACGGCTGCCTGAGAGCAGGGGCTTTCCCGTCCCGTCCAGGGCTCTGGGCCCTGCAGCTGGCTAGGGCCCCTGGGTATGTGCCCAGTAGCTAATCTGCTACTGGAGACACACCCCAAAAATTTCATACTTGGGTACCTAAATTTATGCTCCTGATTTTAGGAAGTGATGCTGCAGTTTCCTTATATATGAACCTAAGTATGGATTTAGGAGCTTATCTTTAGGTTGGTTTTAATCCTTCCTTGCTTCAAATCTGGCTCACTAGATTTTGTCATCCCCAAAATTTGCTTTCCTAGAATCTAATACGTGGGTACACTGGAATTCTCTCAATCCATTTCTCACTATGTTGAATTCAGGTTGCTAGAATTCATCAACAGGGAGCCAATGTGCAGCCTGAATTCAGCAATGTCATCTGTAGATGTTAAAAGTGAACCCAAACCTTCCTATTCACTTGAATGTTCAATTTTGATTATCTCATGTCTCCAAGGAAGCCAAGCACAGCTGCCTCCCATCCCCAACAAGTTCCAAGTCCCTTTAAAGACATGCAAGCTAAGAAAGAAAAAACTTCCTCCTCCAATAAACCTCTACTTGTTTTGAGAGCTCAATAGACTTCACCTACTTTGAGCTGCATGGTTTCTGCAGCTTCTTGTGTCTCTTGTGTCCCTGTTCAAGCCACTTGATGACCTTTCCCCAGCACCAGTTCAGCTGGTTGCAACACCCCTTCCTCAGTGGGACAGTGTTAGACAGGTTGCTTATCTATACATCTTTGGCCCCATCCTAGCCATCTAGGTCATTCCAGAGGCAGCAATAGAATTAACCCAGTAATGAGCTGCTGGGATCCTTACAACAGGAAAACTGAGGGAAAAATTGAAAATAGAAGGCATAAGGGAAGGAGAGAAGAGTGTCATATTTCTGTAAGTACTAATAGGTTGCCAAATTACACCAACCTCACTAAAATATTCAGTGGAACCTCCGCCTCCCTTCTCCTCTGTCCTTTTCTGACTCTTACACACATATTTGTAATTCAGAACATTTGTAATTCAGAACATTCAACATCTTCCTTTGGTATCTGATTCTTCTCTCTCTTCTACCTCTGCACTTCCACTGTTTCATTCTACATTAGCTACAATGCCAATACCAGCCTGTAGCTCACTGGTAGAGTCTGTCAGTACCTGATCCATCTTCAGGCCACAATGAGTCATCTCTGTTCTTTAATCATATTATGGGAACCCACATTCAAAAGAGGCACAGTTGATTCCTATCATGATAATATTTTTATGGCACAGTTGCCCTTTCATTATGCCAGTTTGTTCTCTTATTTTCATTACTAGGAGCATGAGCAGTGAGACAGTAACGTAATAGATGACACTAATACAGCCCACAAAAAATGAGCTGTTAAATAAGCGACAATAATCTTGATAGATATTTAGAACACTTAATTAGCACAAATACATAGTGAATTTGACACCTCCTATTGTACCACAAATTCTCTTTGCTTTGACTTCAAATGCTCACAAATACTTAAAAGACCTGTGCAATAAAAGAGAAGTTTTTAAAATAGACATATAATTGATTACCTTTTTAATTGGTATTTCAGGTGAGTGTTCTGCATAGTAATTACAGGAAAAATCTTGTAAGCAATGTTAAATAATTACAACTGATCCTCTTTGCTTCTATTCTCAAGTTTTGCTAGTGTTGAATGCTTACTTAGACAACTTCATTCATAGATGCCAGAAGGGACCATCTAGTCTGACTTCCTGTATAACACAGTCCATAGAACTTTCCAAAATAATTCCTAGGACAGATCTTTCAGAAAAAACAATTTTGATTTGAGATGATCAATTACCCATTATAGCCCTTGGTAAATTGTTCCAATGTTAAGCTAGATTGAGCTCTTTAAGTCTCACGATAAGGGCATGCTTTCTAATCCTTTAATCATCCTTGAAGCCTTTCTCCGAACCCTCTTTGATTTAACATTTTTCTTGAATTGTGGGCACCGAAACTAGACACAATATTCTAGCAGCGGTCACAACAGTGCCAAATATGAAGGCAAAATAATCTCTTTACACGTACTCAAGGTTCCCCTCTTTATGTATGCCAGAATCGCATAGGCTTGTTTGGCCACAGCCTCACAATGGGAGTTCATGTTCATCTGATGATCCATCCTGATCCCAAATCTTTTTCAGTGTCACTGTTTCCCAGGATAGAGTTCCCCATTCTGTAAGGATGGCTTAAGTTCTTTGTTCCCTGAGGTATACATTTACAGTTAGCCATATTAAAACGGATATGTTTGCTTGGTAAGCTGGGTGCAAGCAATCCAGAGGGCTCTGAATCAGTGACGTGTCCTGTTCATTATTTACCACTCCCGCAATTGTTGTGTCATCTGTCAACTTTATCAGTGATGATTTTATATTTTCTTCAAGGTCACTGATTAAAATGTCAAGTAGCATAGCACCAAGAACCAGTCCCTGGGGGACGCCATTAGATACACACCTACTTGATGGTAGTTCCCCATTTCCCCAATAAAATTTAGAAAGCCTGGTTTTTGCCCTGTTTCTGAATTTCTTCCTTATTACTAGGTTGCTCAATTTTAAGGAAGTTGCTTCATGTCCAAAATTTAAGATTCAGTGTAAAAGGGAAGTAAAATTGAATAGGATAAGATCTAAAACTGGTACACAGTTATCAGAGGATTAGTAAAAAGCTTATGACCCTGCAACAGATAGGGTGTTAATCCCAGTGAGTGAAGTAGATCAGTCAAACTGAGATATGATTCTGTTTAGAAATGAGAGGAAAGTCAAACAAGTAAATGCTCCAGGCAGGGCCGGCTCCAGGTCCCAGCATTCCAAGCTGGTGCTTGGGGCGGCAATCTGCAAGGGACGGCAGTCCCTGTTGTTTTGCCCCCAAGCAGTGCGCCGAATTGCCGCCGCGGACAGCGGGGACAGTCCGTGCACCCTTAGCGCAGCACACGGGTTTCTGCAGCGGCGGCATTTCGGCAGCAACTTCTATGTTTAGCTGTCTGCGGCGGTTTCAGCTAAACATAGAAGCTGCCGCCGAATTGCCGCCACGGAAACGCGCCTGTTGCCCCAAGGGCACATGGACTGCCCCCGCTGTCCGGAGGCGGCAATTCGGTGCGCTGCTTCGGGTGGCGAAAACTGTAGAGCAGGCCCTGGTTTCAAGGACAAATATTTTGCATATTTTTTGATTGACAAATGGCTGAAGCTATTTTATTATGTTTTACTTTGCATTTTATCTAGCTTTCATTCAAGGACCTTAAAGCACTTTACAAAGATGACATCCTGAGCAACATCATTCTGCAGTTGGGGAATTGAGGCAGAGAAAGACTGAGTAATTTCCCATAGTTACAAAACAAGTGAGTGGCAGAATCCTTAACAGATCGTAGGTCCTATCTTCTGCCTCAAGACTAAACAGCACTAACTCTTTATCATGAAAAACTTCCGGGGGCAGGGGGAGGAAGTTACCAAAATGAATTTCAGTCATATCTAAATGTCATGAAAATTCCAAATGGTCTGAAATATTTAACATCAACCCAGGAAATATATCGCCACATGAATCAAAATGAGTAATGAGGTCTGGTTTGGGTTTGGCTGTCTTTTTATGCATTTCAATTTTAAATAGTTTTTAAGCATTGTTTAGCTCAATTGTGTAAAATAAAATCTCCTAATAAAAATAGCTTATTACACCAGTCAAATCAATCCAGTGGCTAAACATTCTCAATCCTCTTTATCTGAAATGAGTTGTCTTGTTTAATGGATCATCCATCAGACTGCTTCTTTGTCACTGTTGAGGGAATTTGTTTTATTACTTAATATATTTACTTTAAAATAAATAAAATATTGCTGTTTGTGATGTGTAATTTCTATAGTTTCCCCTACCAGTTCCTCTTTGATTTAACAAAGAGCTTCTGTTCAATAGCCTCTGGGTAATACCAAGATCAGCTACTGCCCATATGAATCACAAGAGTATTTTATAATTTTAGAATGACTGGTAGGAAAGAAAACATATATTACATTATACTGTAGAATATTCATGTGCAAATGAGGGGTGTTCATTTTATACAGACATTTGTATTTCATTTATATGAAGAATACATTTTGTGATAAATTCTACCTACTGAAAATGCTTAAGTACAAGAAACACACTGCCTATTTTCTCTATGCAGGTCAGGTGCATCTTTTTGATAAATGTGCCGTACCTAGCGATCTTTAGCACTTACATACCTCATTCTGTGTTCAAAGTTCTCTGCGTGCATAAATAATTAATTGGCACTATATCCTTCTTAGGTTAATAATAATGATTATCCTCATTCATTTTCATAGATGTGGAATTTGAGACAGAGAAATGAATTGACTTACCCAATTAATCTGCAGCAGAGCCAAGATTAGAACTCAAGACTTCCTAATTCCAAACCCTCTGCACATTCCGCCAGCCCCTAAGGCCTCTCCCACCAACTTGTTTACACTGCCTCTCTCTTGAGAATTTTAAAACTGTTTGAGTGAGTGGCTTCGTTGTGCTTCGCCTCTCACTTATTTGTAGAAGGGTTTATTTATTTATTTTTATTTTTGTAAGCTGTTGATGGTTTCTGTAACCATCAACTGGTAACACTATCTTTGAAGACATTTGACCCAGAAAAAACTATGTTGGCATCCTCCGAAGGGGACTTTATGTGTCTGGAGTTTGGGAGTTCACTAAAAGAATAGTCTCCATAATATGAAAAATATTGAATACTGCTGGCCTCAGAGGGACTTTTCTAAGCTGACTCTTGCTAACAATGACTCTGTTCAAACTTGATTGGACCAGGCTGCATGACTCGAATACAGGCCTCACACCTGATTTGCCTGAAGGCCTTAGAGGGAGGTACTGTAATGTGGAGTGACAGAAATTTGTAAACCACAAGACTCAATGGTCAGGTCAAGAAGCCTTTTGTCTCAACAGACACTTGAGAGAAGACTGGTGTTCCAGAATTTCCAAGACTGAGCACCTTGGGAAGTCACAGTGTCAACAGCCTCCAACCAGTCTCTCCTAGGGTGACCAGACAGCAAGTGTGAAAAATCGGGATGGGGGTGGGGGGTAATAGGAGCCTATATAAGAAAAAGACCCCAAAATTGGGACTGTCCCTATAAAATCAGGACGTCTGGTCACCCTAGTCTCTCCAGGTGTCTGAAGGAGGCCTGCTAGCAAGAAGCACTGTGCCAGCAGAATGTTCCAGCTCTTACCCTAAGAGAACCCGGAAGACTTTTTGCTCTGAAGAGTTTGTGAACTCCTTTCTTGTTGTAAGTATCATGCTTTTCCTAGTCATACTTTCTGTCTTTTGTCTACTAGTGGAGAGAAGTCACAGCCTTTAATTTTCTTTGTTTTTAGGGTGTGCAAGTCAAATTGTGTTTCTGTGCATGCATGAATATGCAAAAAAAGGCATAAAGTTCACAGTGCACTATTTAACACTTCTGGTGAGCAGGTCCTAGGTCATTTATGGCTTGATAAGTTATAACCAGTACCTTAAACTCTAGTTGGAAACCAACAGGCAACTAACTAGTTCTGCTCTCAGATCACTGGTGCCTTGTACCTTACATCCTTAAAGTATTATGAGAACATTAAATAACTGTCCTTACCACTCCCTGTGCTGAAGGTAGTAATGATCATCCCCTGTTCAACAAATGAGGAAATAGAACTACAGAGAGATTGGTGGCGTTGCCTGAGCTTGGCCCACACACTGAATCAGTGGCCTAGACTACAGCTCACAGGTCACTAGCTCACTTTCATGCTCAGTCCACTAAACCAGGCCACCTCTCAGATACAGGAGAATGCTACAGAATATTGCTGTCTACAGAGATCAGGAGTGTGTAAAATCTACCATAGCTACAAATGAAAGCTTATGAACCTCCTGTTCTCTAAAAAAACAAAACAGCCCTCCTACCCGCCACACAATACTGAAACTAGTCAGACCTGACTAGTATCTAATTTCTGTATTTATAAGCAGATCTACCAAGTGCAACTGTTAAATTCAAAGCTATTTGGGTATCCAACTACAATATGGATGAGCTACTCTTTATGCAGAGAAATCAGGGTAGAGACATAATGGTGAGGTAGTATTGACAACTTCAGCTATCTGTTCTATAGATAAATTGAGGGTGTCCGTCTCCATAAAGTCCTGTTTCAGAAACTTGAAATTCCCATCTCATTTTTAGATAATAAAGGTTAAGGATGGAGGGAATCCAAATCCCTTCCCATAGGGGAAGCTTCTTCCTAATTTACATCAGTAACTAACTAGCTGATTGTCAAGTGATTAAAAATTCCTACTACTAAACATCAGAGCTGAGATTTTTTTGAGATTTCAAAAAATGTTCCTGTCCCAAAATGGGACGAACAGGCAAAATCTTGAAAATTATTGTGAACTGAAATCCTGAAAAATATTTGGTTCAGGTCAATTGAAATGTTTTGTTTTGATGATGCTGAAAGGATTTGCTTTCATTTTGACCATTTTTTAAAAAAAAGTTTACTATCATTAGCTTAAATCTCTGAACAAAGTCATTACAGCCCCAAAACTGGAATTTTTCATTTAAAAAATGTCAAAATGAAATGTTTTGACAATTTCAAATTTTTAAAAAAATGGAGTAAAAAAATTGTTGAAACTGACTCTTTGCCACAGAACATTTCAACAGTGATAAATTGATATTTTCCAAAGGAAGGAAACCTGTTGTCAAAAAATTTTCAATCAGTTTTACTGAGCATAGTCCAAAGAACATAAACCATTGCTTCACAAAGCTTTCAGGAATGTGCAAATATAAGCTAAATATTCCAAAAAAACAGCAACAGGAAATTCTGATTGGCTAAGACTGTAGGTAATGTCCTTGCACAATATCCTAGGCTGAACTATTTTCACATTGCTGAATGACCCCCATCAATGCATTTCCACAACTATTGACCACTCAGACTGTAGTACATGATAAGCAAGAAAGGATTGCAGATGAATTTATTCTATCAATAACAATGATTCAGCCAACAGTTGTTTTTTGTTTTACTTATCTCTTCTGCATGGTTTCATCTGTTTTATCATTTTAGCTTTTTAAATAAACATTTCTCACCTTCTCCTAGGATTCTTTGCTTATCTGGAAGACTGTAGCATTCCTACCACCTCCCTGATCCCCTTCCCTCCTTCTATACACAAAATAAAAACTAACTCTCAACATTAGATGAATACAAATGGATCCATGGCCCCTCTCGTATCTAATTTTGCATAATGCAAATCAGGTGTCTTTCAGTTCAATTTGCCACGGGGTTTGAACATTTTAATACAGAAAAAAAAGTTCCTTTTGATAATAATGATATTTCATGTTATGTAGTGTTTCATTCCTAAGAAATTTCAAGAACTTTACAAACTGTCCCTTTCATTTTATACACACACTGAGGCGCACAAACCGTGCAGACAGCTCTGGGTGGGAAGATGACAGCCATGTATACCAATTGTTAGCCAATATACTGCACAAAAGTGGCAAGAGAGAAATATTGGTCACAAACACCACACCAAACTTTCCCTTCCAGAAAGTGCCATGGGATCTTTAATATAAATATAGAGCAGATGTCTTTAATCTCTCATCTATAAGACCAAGTCTCACAAGGAACCTAGGGGAACTCTGTTTAACTAGATAAAAAACTAAGAATTTGCAATAATTTGAACCTGTAGTTTCCAGGGAATATAAGAATGGCAGCACCAATGCTTAGAGCACTAAACCATGCCTTCTGGTCTTGATGTGGCAACCTAGCAGGGAGAAAGTTGTGAAAAAAACCACCACCATCACAAGCAATGAGAAAAAAATGCCACTCTGAGTTCTATCAGAGGGGGCTCAGGTAGCAAGCTTTACATGACACAGTCTTTGAAATGAACCTCTATCTTTGAAAGATGTGCAGAAAAGGCACGTATATGCAGTTAATAGTGCTACATGCCTGAGGTGTGGCTTTTATATATATGCAGGCTTGACATTAAGCAGTCACCTTATACTATACATTAGCATGCTGTGACTATTGTCAGCAGAGGATCTGATCCTCCATGGTAACACTCTTTAGGGAGCTCTGGAAACATTTTAATTATTAAAATGAATCATTCCTACCAACACATTTAATTGGGATATACTACACATTTAAATGTGCGGTAATGGAACAGCTCTCAGAATCTAACCATGTAATACAGTATGCTGTTTGAAGTGAAGTCTAGCAATATTTTTTCATCCAATAACACCATGCATTATTTATTTCATCTCTTTATAATCCTATCTGATAGTTTATATGAAGACAGAATCACTGGACTCTCAGAGATAAAATGCAAATCTGTGAAATACCCCCTGTGAGCCTGACTGCAAGCTCTACCTTATTCACCGCTCTCATTTCCTGCCTCCTAGCTCCCAAGGAACTAGCTCATTGAATTTATTTCTGCAGCATAAATTAATCCCACAGTTTCTTCTTGAACACAGAGAGAAGTACAGAATGACCACCTAAAGCAACACTGCTACCCAAATTGATAGCTCAGTATAGCATATAATGGGCCAAATTTGGAGATGATATAGAAGTTGGTGCAGAGGTTACATGTTGACAGGTCAGTGTGAGTATGAGTTGCTGTAATTTACACATTGAGAGGAAGGAGGGCAAAACTGCAGCAGGAAATGTTATCATGAGGGCATCAGAAGGTGTAAAATAAAGTAGGAGATTGTTATAACCTTATCCTCTGGCTCTTTTGGGGCGTGAACAATACCAGGTTAGAAGGAACATTGAAATGGCATACACTGGCTAGCTCAGGATGATACAGTGAGCCTGAGAAAGGATCGTTGGACACTGAAGAATTCAGGAAGGCTAAGTGCATTTGGAAGACCTGAAGCAGTGGCACAAAGTGATCCAGTGGGCTATTGCATATTATACGGATATACTATATTTAGTACATACTGGTTTTAGTTTGCAAATGCCTATTGATGTGAGTGGGAGATTGTGTGCTTATACCTGGGAGGTGGGGACATGTGGTGTCAAACAGGGACTCAGAGATATTTATATACAGAGAGAGGAAAGAGTTCAGAAGGAGTTGCTTACAGCATACAGAAAACATTTTAGAGAAAGAATTTTGTTAACTATACATATTGTATACAGAGATCATCCTTTAAAAACGTGCCAGTTTTATCCAAGATGAATAGGTAAGGTAACATCCACTATTTGCATTACTCCCTCTATTTCTTTTTCATAATTATCATAGGAAATATTTAGTGAATACTACAGATATAGAAGCAATGTTATTTAAATATCTAAGGCAACTGTCAAATTTTTAAATGACTATATTGATTTCAAGTTTCTTTAGTTTTTAAGTTTTGAAAATTGGATCATCTCTACAAATTGTCTTTTTTTTAGAATTGTGTATATATATATATATATATTATAAAATTCTAAAAAATGACAATTTATAAAGATGATCCAATTGTCAAAACACACACACACACACACACGTAAAACACATATACAAATAACCAGAAATGAATACTCTCACTCTCTCTCGAGAGGTTACAGATACCTGGTGTCCTTATCCTCAACGTTATTAATGTGGGAGCACTAGAGTGATCCAGTGGCAGTAGAGTAATGTCATCTGAGCAGTCCAGTGTTTCTCGATGGTGTGGCAGAAAGGAAAGAGATGGGCACTGCACTAGGATGACTGGTGCCACAAGATCAATTATTGCATCTTCCACCTTGCAGCCAGAAACTACATCGAACTTATCCAATTATCCAATTTGTTTTGACTGAGATGCCATTTTCTACACCTCCAACCGGTGCAGGATACTTGGGAAGAATCTGACTTGAATTTAGTGTCTACTTTTAGGCTAGGGAAATTGGCTGGTTGGGTGATAGGCAACCAGTTCACCAAACGGTATTAAAGAAATCTAAACACACTATGTCCTGTTTTTAGTGATAGTGCCTGCTAGCTGATGAAGTGATGAGAGTATATATAGCACTCATTCCATTTCCCCCGTGCTTTGCTATTGTGTCCTGACCTGTTTCTTCTCTACCCTTCTCCCCCTCCACCTACCTCCAACTGGTTACCAATCTGTAACATTTTTGCTCATTTATTACAGTTGTGCAAGCTGGTCCTGCTGTGCATGAAAAAACAAACTGGCTCATTTCCTCTCTGTATTGCCATCCCATATGCATAGCATCAACACAGGGCCCTCTAAAACGATATTACTATAGCAACTGGGCTCAGATCACTCTCTCAAATCTGTTGTTTCAGTGAAAGGATTCAGTGCTATATTAAAAGGTCTAAACTGGATGTTTTAAGCCTCCCATTTTACTTTGTTACTGTTTTTGTTACTGTAAAAAGGAACATTCAAAACTGTAGAAAAATATAAATGGTTTAAGTACCAGATAGTAAATATTCAGCGCTTTAAAGTATTCAATTTACTATATTTTAAGACAGATGATTGTATCATTTAAAAAGTTTAAAATGGTAGCAAACTTATTTTTTCAAATTCTTTTTTATTAGTAGCAATTATAAGGTCTATGCTACAGTCCTAGATTTTGTAATTTACTATTTTTTGAGAGAAGGATATGAACTTTCATGCAGCCTCTCACCAGTAGTGACAAACTGCTCCTGCGGCCCATATTTACACATGTGATTAATTATGCAGGTGAGTAGTCCTTTGAATTCAAGGGGGCTACTTACCTGTGTAAGTGTTTATAGGATCAAATCCAATGGCTGATTCCCCCCACCCCAAAAATTCCAAACTTGGATACCTAAAGTTAGGCTCCTAAATAAGTAGCCTGATTGGCAGAAGTGCTGAGCATCCACTGAAACCAAAACCTTTTTGAATTCTATAGACAAAAAGTGCCAATGCCAAGTGTCATTATCCTGGTTTTAATTATTATCTATATTTAAATGATATACAGATCTGTTTCCATTTATTTAAAACTGAGGTTGATTATTTCTAGTTTAATGCTCGATTTTATTCTTGTTAATCCTTTACTAATACATATGTTTCATTTAAAGGGAAATTGTTAATTTAAATTGGTTTTAAAATATAAGGCTAAAACCTCCAGTCTTGTTTCGACAATTAAAAAACATGAATAACGGAAATAGCTATTTAAACAATTACACGTGCTCCCAAACTGTTTAAAATGCACACACTGCAGCACTTAGAACTTGAAACAATAGTGAACCTGACTTCATCCACTTTCATTGTCCAAGGTGAGAGGAAGTTAAGCAGCAACAAGACAATGAGATTTTCAAAAATTCTTTAATAACCAAAGGTGCTAAGCATGCTTATGTGAAGAAATGTGGGTATTTTCAGCATATGATTTTTAAATGGATACTGTCCCTTTAAATATGGACAAGCAATCTGTATTTTTAGATGCTATTACTCTGTATTGCACCTTCTCAGTCTTTTTATTTTGAAATAAATGGGATTCTAGTTATTCTTCTCTCCAGGATGAAACTGGAGAAATGGCTGACTCTCTCCTGCTGTTTCATTCACATAATATCTCTGTTATGAAAACCTTCAGTGGGAACTAAGGTGAGCAGGATCAGGACTCTCATGTGAATGAGTCCCTTCTAGCCTCTTTCTGTTCTCTTCCATCTTCTATTTGTCTGCCTCACAGAGAATGGTCAGTAAAGGCTAAAAAGAATGAATTAGCCAGCAATCAAACAACAAACAGCTTAGCACACAAAATAGGGGGCAAAACTTTATTGAAAAGGTCTTCCTGCCTGAAGCTGAGCACTCCAAGGCCCTGACTAGACTGAAGTTTTTGGTCATGCTAATTAACTTGAGTTAACATTCATCTAAGTAAGGTACTTACATGGCCCCAATCATCATGTATTTACCTTCACACCCCTGCGAGATGAGGCAGTGCTATAATCCCCATTTTGAAGACTACTATCTGGAAGTTGTGACCCACAATGCAGTTATGTATTTATTTTGAAAGTTGTATCCATGGTATTTTAAGTCTTCTGCACTGCTACATGTACCTGTTTTTGTGCATATATGTGGCCTTCATCCTGCAAACAGTGGGTCATGTGCCCAACTTTACATATGCATGTAGTCCCATTGAACTTGGGAAAACTCTGCTGTAGCGTTAATTTTTTGTGTAGTCATAGCAGCTAATAAATCAAGTTATGAGCTGCCCAAAATATGTTCCAAGGCCACATCCACCTACTTGTTGTCCCAGTATCAAACTTTAGGAATAGAATAAAAATACTATTTCATCTTTCTTCTCAGAACTAAAACTGTTGATCTGAAAGAGACAATATGGGTTGCTTCTCTTCTGCTTCTGACCATTGTTGAAAGATGAATTGAACTGGAAAGTGTTTTCCCTCTTGGGGCGTGAAAGTAGAGAGTATGCTGGGTGGTGCTTTGTATGTTAGTCTGTAGATGGCTTCAAGATTCTGTTTTGACATCTGTGTGAAGGCAGCCCCTTCTCTGTTCCTATATGATGGTAGTGCAGCTGGTTCACCTTGGTCTTAATTTATTCAGTCGTATATAAGCAAAGTGAACTGTTAAGTAACCACCAATTGTTTGGGTTTTTTTAATAGTATGCCATGATTGTGAAGCGGCAAATGCCTTGCATGAATACATAGTGAGTATTGATACTTACTAAGGAAAAGTATAGTAAAACACAAAGGAAATAGTCCTTCCTGAATCCCACAAGGTTCAGTAAATAGAGATTGCTTAATCTATAAATAGAACTACACCAAATGTACTCTTGTGTCAGAAAGCATTTTACACCAGTATTAAAAACCATCATCAGTGTACTTCACAAATCATTGCAAAATACAGCTGGAATAATTAACACTTACTTTTAAAGTCAACATAAGCACCACATTGAGGAAATTGATCATTTTACTTCAGGTGACAGGTAGCGTAATTTTTTTCCTCCCTATGCATTTATTATCTCCACAGTTGACAAAACACAAGGGCTTACTGTAGGAGTCATCTTAAGTCACGCAGTGATTAGTCTTCATTTGCACACTCGCAGCTCAATAGGCAGCAATGTCAGAGGACAGAAGATCAGCCAAAGCTAATTATTGCAACCTGTGGCAGACACACCATGCCAGACCTCTTAAACTGCTGTAAGGTTTGACTCTCCCCTTCCAGCCCACTGCCACATACACATCCCTATTGCTCTCTGCCAATGCACTTGCACCTGTCTCATCTCCTAGATTTCACAGAATGAAGAAGAGACAACTGGATTCATATTGGCTCATCTGTTGAAAGTTGCCTGCCCAAATGAAGAATAAACAGACAAATTTGGTGAGTCTTCCACTTCTCTAAATGTACTGAAATGAAAGTAGAGACTTCATTTTTATTGCAGGAATTCAGGACTAATCTTTCATGGATCTATAGTGACCTTGCTGGTTCTGAAATTTTTGGAATGAAAGTTTCATTTAAGTAGTTTTTAATCAAACCTGCATGCAACATAAAATAGAATATTGTTTACAAAGCGGACAAAAGCCTGAATGGATAAATCTTAAAGAGTGACACAATGTCAGTACATTACAAATGTTGTTTTACAGAGCAAAGAGTTGAATAGTTCTGAGATTTGTCACCTTAGAAAAGGAAGATAAGATAATGAAGATGTGAAGGTTCCCACTCTTAAATAATTGAGAGAAATACTATAGTTTAAAATTATCATGGAGTTTAACATACCTTAAGAACATGTCCATAAAATTTAAATGATTAAAAACAATTAAAATTATTAGAAGATATGTTTTTGAAAAATGGTGGTACTGTAATATGTAAAATTTCTGTGTTAATTTCTATTTACGTTTCATCGAAGACATTTTAATGTATTGTTTTAATACATTTTAATGACATTTTAATTGTTTCTGTACACACACATGTACATACACACACACAATCTTTTTGTATGGTGCTATTTGTGCTTCACTGAATGAGCAGTTTCTCCACTTTTTAAAAGGTCTGTAATGCAAAAAAAATTGAAATGTAAAGTACCAGTTTTCTCTTCTGTATGAAGAAATGGAAAACAGCTATTAGATTTAATACCATGTAATTATAGAAACTTGTTTAAAATTATATATGTGAAAGCTAAAGCTGTATTTCATTAAAATATTCTGATTTAAAAATATGACCTAATTACCGACTAAGAAAGTTCAGTTTTCATCTGAAACTTTTGCCTTTATTGTCATTTAAAATGCTAAGGGGAAATATAATTGAAACAGATATTGTGGAGTGTCTAAAATTTTATAAAGTTTATGTCAACAAAATTCAAATAGCAAAACGTTTTCTCAATACATCTGTGAAAGATTCTTCAGTGAAATAATATTTATGACTAAAATTATCAAAATCAAAAGATAATTTCCCCACAGGATGTTAATTTGGAAATGTGAATCAACTATGGTAAGTGATCACACAACTATTAGAATATAAACTCCAGCCTTCTTTGATATCTCGCTGCTTCAGTTTTTCATACTACTATTTCATTTGCATCTTTGACAGTACTTCGGAAAGGTAGGTTTGGTGACACAGCCGAAGAGAGGTAAGTTTTTAAGAGCTGGAATGTGCCAGTGGAATCCTATATGTAGGGTCTGCCTTCTGTTATTAGGGCAAATGCTGTGCAATGCTGCATTCCTTTACCTGGCATTCTTTTATATGTTATATGAAACTGCAGTAATTGTCCTTATGATTTAAAAAAGATGAGGAACTGTATGTATGGATTGTAGCACATTGCACTTCAGCTTGTATATTTGCAGGTCTATACAAGTTATTTTTTTATTGTGGTTTGTAGATGCTTCATGGAAGATTTAAAACTGTAAATTCATCTTCTTGTCCAAAGATGTCCATGAGTTGTAACATCCTTTATTCCCATTCTTTTGATATTTTCAGGTTACATGTTTACATCTCTGATGTGGGTGTGTAAATGTTATGGGTGCCAAAGATATGTAATACAATTAGTATTAATCTCTTGGGAGTAATAAGATAACCATTTAGCTCTTAGAAGGGGGTATACATGAGGCTACAATTTAACAGAGCCATGAAGATTTACAGAAACAGCCCCAGTATATATTTTGCTATAAATAACGGAATGTAATCCACATTTCAAATTCCTTCAAGGATTTGATGGCTGTTTATGAAAGAATAAATACATTTTGTTTTCCTGAAATCATATTGTGTTTGTGTTGTCTGGTAGGCCTCTTTGAAAGGTTAAAATTATGGCTTGGTCTATGCTACAGAGTTAAGTTGATGTAAGGCAACTTATGTTGACCTAATTATGAGAGAATGCATGGGGGGGTGAACTGCCGGCTGGGGGGAGACTAGCCCCAGCCCTGCCCCTTCTGTCCAAGGCCTGGCCGGAACAGAGTCTTCCCTTCTGCCCCACACTGGAGCCCAGGGCCGCCTTCCCATCACTGTGACCACTGGCCAAGTCCCATGGCTAGCTCCCCAACCCCAAAGGAATGCTGGGAGGATGAGCGGTGTGTGATCCCAGCCTCCTGCACCCCAGAGTGCCGGGAAGGCAGAAGAGGGGGTGGCATATGGCCCCAGCCCCAGAGGAGCACTAGGAGGCTGGAGCTTGAGGACTGGAGCCACATGCAGGGAGCAGTCATGGCAGAGGGTGAGGTCACACCTGGCTGTTTGAGGAGACAAAGCCTCCCCCAGACTATGTGACCCACCACCCATGAGTGTACAGATTACAGCCTTGCTCCCTCCCCCCATGAGATGTGTATGGCTTATGTCGGTGTAGTTAGGGAGACGCAGTGTCTTTGTAGGCACTGCATTACTTACCTCAGCTGTTGTCTGTCATTCCTGTCAATTTCAGCTCTCCGGGCTTCCAGCCCAACTGTTACCTGGGCTCCCGACTCCTCACAGTTAGGTGGGCTACTGCCCAGAGGCTGCCCCTTCCTAGCTCTCGGTTCCCCTCTTCCAATGGGAGCCTGGCAGCTGCACCAAAGCTCCTGGGAGCCCTCAGACTCCAGGCATATAGCTTGCAGCCAGAAGTCCAGTTACAGCAGGGAGCAGGACCTCTGGAAGGGGGGAATGGAGCTGAAAGCCCAGGCTCTCCATCCCCCATACTACCCCTCTTAAGTCAGTGGAAGCACTTCTCATGAGGATGTGCACCACCAACAAAAGGAGGGTAGCGTGGACATTAATCACCATAGTAATTACTAACATAGATCATCTTACATTTCTAGTAAAAAGAACAGGAGTACTTGTGGCACCTTAGAGAGACATACCCTATGTGTTTGCCACTAGCAGAAACAGTTTGCAATTCCTTGGCTCACTAACCTGGGTCTAAAATAGGTCAAATCATTATAAAACATACTATAAGGATTTTAATATTTTCTTGATTCCATGACAAAAATAATAAAAGTTGATGATTGTTCATCCCTCTGAAAGTTGTTTTATAACATTTTAAAAGCCACTGAGGTGCCAGGGAAACTTTGAACAACACTCCACTTAGATTTTCGGAGCTTTGTATTTTCTGTGGTCTTTTTTATTAATACAGACATTTGCACAAAAACAGGATATTTAGTGATTAAGCTCTTATCTACTCCTGCTGCTTTTGACGTCATAATGATCTCCACCGCAATTTTATTATGTCACAAACAAAGGATTATAATGGGAAGTGAGACATAATCAGCAGGGGATTAACACTTAAGCAATAAACATTCTGTTATCATGTGAACTTGTGATAATAAAAAAGGAAATAATATTCTATTAATATTAGAGTTCTCTCTAAAGAGACTATTTTCAAAGTGTTTTTTTTCAGTAAAGCATCAGTACATTTCAAAACTACTAGAAACTAGATTTAGAGAATTACACACGTGACAATGGTGAATATTTAAGAGTTTTAAATATTTTACAATATTATACAGTGCACTGATATATGTATTTCCCTGTTAGATGTTGAAAATCTTAGCAATTTACTATGCAGGTGATAAATAGAATAACCTACGAAGTTTAAGAGGAATGGTACCGATGTATTACAACTGCATTTTATATTACCATACTGCAGTGAAATATTACACTGCAGTATAGTATATACTTCCTAATAACCAATGCAAGTAGTACAAAGACAGTCCTAACTTGTACAATGTCAGTGTATTTATATTCAAGATTCATATCGTGTTAGTATGTGCATGTGTTTATCTGGGTACAGGCACTTTTAGAAATTGTTGATTTTCTTTACATCACAGAAATATTATGACAGTAATATATTTTATTGTTCAAAATAGGATTTTCTGTTGTGTTTAAAAACTTGAAATTCATAGTTAAACCAACATATTTCGTCTGCTGCCAAAAAACAAAATTCCCCAAACTATTGGTATATAGTAGTTTTGTTAAAAAAAAAAAATCTTCACTTTACGGAAAGGAAAATATCAAGCTGACACTGAGAAAAGCATGCTGTGACTGCTACAAAACAGCAATGGCGTATTGGGCTTCTGTTTGCTTGAGGCTAGACATCCTACTTTCATCCTCATAGCGAACAATAATCTTCCCCTCTAGAATCTGTAGACTTAATTTATCTCCCCAACTCCCTGTTACCACTTCTATACTCACAAATCCCAATGTGGCAGAGATAGAGGCCATAACTGAGGAAAGTACCTAAGTGTGTGCTTCAGTCCATTCCTATTCATGGAAGCACTTGCTTAACTGTCACTAATAATAATACCTAGTCCTTACAGTGCTTTTCATGCATAGTCATCAGAGGCTTTACACAGGCATATGCTCAAGTGCTTTCCTAAGTGAGGATGCTTTCCTGAATCAGGACTAGCACTTCGCCAGGCAGTGAGCACAGCAGCTCCAGTTTATGCCATACTGTGGATCTGTTCATTATAGTTATAAAATGTATGTTTTCCCCTCAACTGGACATATACGTTCCCAGCTTTCTGACCATTCCAGCTTCTATTGGCCTAGTCAGCATGATTCCTGAATTCACTCCCCAGTGTTAGTCTTATTGCTAATGAGGAATAAACTGTTTTAGTTTTCATATATACTGAATTATATCTTGGTGTATTAGAAACACATTACCATCAGGCTGACAGAAGTGTTTCCAGTCAGTATTGACAGCAAAGTGCAGGCTCCCTCTCCCTCTCTTCCACCCCATAACTTGCTGACCACAAAGTGGCATTAGAGGCTAGGAAGAGCTTGTTTGCTTGCAAGATTAGAGCCTTGGTGGTGGTGTAGGTTTGGATATGAAAGAATAAGTCTATTAAAAAGGATAAGGAAGCTGAAAACTGTTAATATCCGACTCAGAGAGGCCTAATAAAATTATGTTAAAAGGGCAATTCCAATTTAAAGATCACATTTATGTGAGAACATTTTTGCCTTATGTTGTTATAATAGCAACTAAGATGTCTGGAACAAAAAGAGATTAGGGAAAAAAAATCTTTTCCTCCTATTTGTCTTTGTTTTTTGTATTAGACAATTTATAAATAATCATTTATGCAGTTTTTAATTTCCCTGTTTTTTGTGGTTATCTTTCACAAAGCATTAGGAGGAAGAGAAACATTTTAAAAATAAGGAAATGATTGTTAAACACACAACTTGGCAGAGAGTTTCAGAGACTAGCTGAAACCTGAAACTACTTTCACAATTTTTTTTGAAACTGCCTGGATTTCTCATTAATTGTGTCTCTTCAAATGGCATCTCTTCTGAATGCTTGTTTATATATACTGTTTGATGCAATATGCAATATATGGATTGACTCTACTTTAAAAATGAACACATCTACTAAAATACATTTTGGAGTTGAATAACTGCAGTGTTATGGAACACTCTCAAATATGTGTATTTGTTAAAATTTGGACCAAACATCAAATAATAGCCACTCAATTTATTATCATCACAGTCTGAGTTAGACCCTATCTCCTGAGAAGCAGCCTTTCCAGTACAGTGTGAATTTCTGAGCTAGCATTGCCCTGTCAGGTGTATGTTCTGAGAAGTAAAAGTTAACAGAACAGTCACATGAAATGGAGATTGGATCGTTTAAGCACTACCCAAGGATAATGCAAACAGCAGAGGCTGTGAAATAAGCATTTTTCTTTCCTAAATAAATGAAATGTTCAGAAGTGCTGGTTTTTTATTCTTATGGAGAAAAAATATGTAGAGCTCTAGTTAACAGCAGACAGGAACTATTCAAAATGACCAATGTTTGTTGCTTCTTGGGCATTTTAGTGTGAAAGAGTAAGATTCCTATGAACATTCAAATATGTTGTTCATCTTTTCTGCCAGCAAACTTAGTGAAGTTTTGACATAGGCAATTGCAAAATTGGCTTGGAAATGAAATTATGTCATTTGTACCAAGAATTTCATGTTTCATCATGTACAAAACAATAGTTTTACTTCAGGGGAAAATTGTTCCTGGTTATTCACGGAGATCCATGGAAAGGGAAAATCTACAGGTGAACGGGCAAAATGTTTAATATTTTTGGAAAAGTGTGATTTCTCTCCTAAACTCCCTCCAGTGCTCTGGTTTCGCCAGCAGTGAGAATATGTTTGTATGCATTCCTCTACAACAGCCCACAGAAGGGGGATGCAGGGTGTGCAGGGGGATGGTCTGATAGTGACACAGTGGAAAGATGACCTTCCTAAATGATGGATTCTTTTCAGCTATTATTTGTCAGAACATAAAACTCCTTTCTGAATTGCTAGTTGACTTACACTTCAGTTTTAGGAAATGTAAAGCAAAAAAGATTGGTACATTTAAGAACTGTATGTTGTCAGGATTTTGAATTTTTTTAAACCATGAAAGTCCTGATGCTACAGATAGTTATGCACATGCTTAATTTGAATATCAACATTATCTTCTCATTGAAGTAATTTGGGACCTAAAATTTACCACACAAACACTAGTGTTTGCAGGATAGAGGTCCATTATTATTTTACTGGTATATAATTAATAGTGATATGTAAGAGTTATCTACTTTAACATTCAAGCCTTTTGAAATTCGGAATCCATTGTATAAGAGGCTTTTTCTTGATGAAACCTAGCTAAAACAAGAAACAAATAAAGAATAAACGACCAATTCTCAGTGTGAAAATAACTTAAAATAGTACTACTAGTTGTAGTTCTGCTGGGAGCAGTGATGTGCAGTGTATTGTACTGGTTAAGAATTTTGGAAAATGTAGAGGATTGTAGATTAGCAATATAAAGTTTATTTGTGTTAGTTCAGACTAAGGAGCACTGTGAAGAATTTTAGATGGAGGCAACAAATCTAGGTATGATATAGAACAGTGGCAAAAGAAATTTCTGCTTAGTGTAAGGTATAGCTGGTGTGTTCTAAGTTCACCTATACTTTTTATTGTATAGAATGTCAATCCTATTTAAGGGTCTGTCATCCTCTTTCAGCAACCCTTAAAGAGAATAAACTGCTGACAGTTAATGGAAATTCTCCTTTTGCTCATGTGCCAGAGACCTATGATTTTTGGTGCTAAACAAGAGCTGAACAACATTGTTGGTACATCTACAGCACACCAATTAGTTACAGATTGGCACTTCACATATGAACACTAGGCATCTCCTGCTTTTGAAGACTAGCTTTGACAATTGAGAGTGGTCACATATTGTATTGTCTAAATAAGCTGCACCACTGCCCTCCGGTAGATAGCATGCCAGACCAGCTCAAATGTGTGTGCAGTTTTTGCCCTCTAGTGGCTGGCTGTTGTCTGGTGGAGCTGGCCAACCTAAACAGCAGAGAAATCTTTCACTGAGCATCCTCTTTTCCCCTATCTTTGTTAAGTTTATGTGTGGATGTTAAAATAAATAAAAGGGGGCAGATGTTGAATAGTGTAATTTTGTGGACACAGCATATATCTGTCAGAAAGTGCAGAGGCAACCAGTAGTAGTCTAAAACACAAGAGTTTGTGAAATCTCTGAACAAGACAATGAATCCAGTTTTATCCATTACATTGTTGATGCAATAGTTAAATAGAAACATCTCACTGAAATCTGTGGCTCTCTGCTTTTTGAGGATACTATGGTGGGGTAGGGATTTACAAATAAGAGAGCAAAACAAAGGCCCAGCTATATTAAAACAGAGTCCCTTAGCTGGGTGTGAAGGTTTGTCCCAAGATGGCTTGCTTCCATTGCTCCTAGAGCTTCTTTGCTAAAACCTGAGTTTTTGACTGGGTTCTCAGCCACCATTCCTTCTTCATGACCGTTCTCTTTACACTTGTTTGAGTGTTTGCTGCTGGAGGGTAGCTGATCAGGGCACTAACTCCCTGTCTAAGGAAGCCCTTTACACATTGTATTAACATTTTTAATGCATATTGTACATTTAACGTAACGTTTTCACACTAATCTACAGAGACAGTGAGCATCTTAACATTACTGACAGCTAAGACTGGTCATTAGCTCACTTGGTAGAGCTGGTGCAGTTTATTTGGTGACTGTGCTATTTGTATGCAGCAGATAGATTTGTTGCAATAGGAAGGAACAATTCCAACTCTTTATTAACATTGATGAATTATCAACCCTTTGTAATTTGTAAACTCTTGGTGGGGAAAGAGGGAGGGAGGGAAAGGAATGCAGCTGCCATCATGGACCACACCATTAAGATGTCTATTCAAGTGCATAGAATAATTAGAATAGCAAATAAAATATTAGGCTTTGCTAAGAAGGAACTAGATTATCATAATACTTTAGCTCTTATAGATAATATATGTAACACGACTATTGAGTTTACTTTTGGTTTCTTCACATCAAAATCAACAGGACAAAATAGAGAAGACTGAGAGAAGGAGAAAGGAAATTAGTGAAGCAGAGTGGATTCCATACAAAGAGAGAATCTTTTAAAAGCTTGTATTACTGAGTTTGGAAAGGATTAGAATAAGAATGTGTACAATGGCAATATATAAAGTAAATGATGCAAAGAAGGCCAATCAAATGTTCCTATTTTATCCTTCTGACAAAGCAAGAACAATAAATCTGCCAATTATATAAAAAGGTAATGCATTTTACATCATCTTCTCCAACACTTAGCCGAACGGTTGGCCGTAATGATAGTTCAGCATTTGGACTGTTCCTGTGCAGTTGCAATGTCAGAACACACTTAATACATCTATGTAATAGGGGATGTGCCTCTGGGCCACTTCCACCCCGGGTTGGTGGAATTTTATCTTGGATGTTACAAGCCACCTGGAGAATGGCGTTCGCTGGAACGTCTTGCGGCACTCTGGCAACATGTCTGATAAGACTGAGATGCTGGCTGCAGATAATGGCCCCAGTAGTCTGTAGACAGGAGGGGCCATATTGTGTTATGAATGAAGTAGTTTCACTTAATGCCCAATATACGACATTGGCATTTCGTATGGAAAGCCTCCAGTTTTCTCCAGGGTGAATGGCACAGAGTCCATGTTTTGCAACCGTACAACACTATAGAGAGGATACATTTTGAATAGTTTCTGAACACTGATGGTGTGCCAAGATTAAGTTGATTCCATATTCATCATAAATGATCCATGGAAGAGGCTGCGATGCCAATCTAGCGAAGAACCTGTGTATGAGAGTTGGAGGAACTGGTGAATATAGAACCCAAGTAGCAAAAGCTGGAGCCTGCTTCAATGATTTCATTACTCCAAGAGTTTGGAGTTGTGGGTGGACCTGATCCTAAATTTTTACAGCTTTGTCTTTCACCACAAAAATGGAGGCTGACAGTAGCCAACTCCTCCTCCATTTGCTGGAGTGCCTCATGAAACCTGTTGGGGCTGTGTACTAGAAGAACAATGTCATCAGCATAGTCAAAGTCTGAGAGCAAGAGATGATCGATCTTAATACCTATTGGCCTGGCAGAATGCTGAATTATGAAATACATTGCTCAACAAAAGAGAGCAAGGGCCAAGACACAGATACTGATTTAAAAGATGCCGACATCCAATTCCCTAGACTTACACAGACAGTGGTTTATTTTACATGGGTATGCTAACATAGAGTTAATCTGGGCAACTCATGGTTACAGGAGATTATAGAGCTAAATAAGACTGGGGAAAAAGGCACACTGTACATCTGGACACGTATAGTGGTGGGAAAGGCTATTTCATAATCTTCTGAAATAGTTTGTGTATAGGAAACAGGATATAGGACAAAATGGACTTAGATGGTCACAGCAATGATTTTCCATCAGTCTGAAAAGTGCTGCCTTGTAAATGTGTTGATGCTCCAGGTTGTAAAATATTTGTGCCCAAGCCCTTGTGTCAAGAGGGTCAATGATACTATAAAAAAGACAGTATTTTAAAATCATCATAAATCTTAAAAGGGTCTCCTAAAATATAGGTGACTATGTAGGAATGATTGATTTAAAAAAAAGTTGTTTTTTTTTTAAATTGTCTTTTCTGGTTTTCTTTCCTTCTGCTCACCCCCTTATTTTAATTTTCTGTTTCTAATTTTTATTATTTTTTTCTCTTTACACTTTCTCTTCCTTCTGTTAATTTTTTTTCTCTTCTTCTGTTTCTCAGTTTCCACAAGTGTCCGTTCTCTGTTTCTCCCCACCTCATGCCCCATTCCATGCTTGTTACCATGGTATCTCAGAACCTAAGCACTTCCCCAAGTCTCCATCTTTTCAACATTCCTGCAGAATTGCTATCTCTCTGCACCCACGTTCAAGCACCCTTGCCATGCTGCATCCCTTCTGCAGCCCAGCAATTCAGCTCTTTCTCCTACTTTCCCCACCTCCTTCCCTCTGCCATGCCCTGTGTCCTTGGATTAGAAACAGTTAAGGTGGCCTGGTTTCTGCTTCTCTATCACTGAACTTCCTATCTTCCCCTAGTTTGTTGTCTGCATTGATGGCAGGGCCAATTTCCAATCAAGGGAGGACTAGGTGATACAGAACTCCCAACTGGTCAAATGGGAAGTGCCTCAGAAATTGGATCAGCCATCCTACCCCCTCTCTGCACCCCATCTTCAATTACACCTCTGCACCTCAGCCACCCACTGAGCCTCACAAACAAATCCTCAGTGGCAGCTTTAGGCATAGGTGGCAGTAATGGCTCTTCCTGAAGTGTAGTACCCTAGGTAGCTACTTGGCTTGTGACTAAAGCTGCCAATGCCCAGAAATACTTTGCTTTAAAGCAAATATTAATGGGAGTGATCTACTGTTATTGTAAGACACCAATTCATTGAGGTGATGTCACTTCTAGGTGTTGAAAGTACATTAAAAATGATCACAAAAATTCTATTTAGAATAATTAATTCCAACAAACACACTATTATTCTTGTATGATTAATTATTTTATTATAAAACAGAATTATTAAATGCAAAATCATTTTTATTAATTTAGATAAAAAATGCCAGAAGATGAGAAATAACTTTTCAAAAATTGACAAATGAGGTTCTCTATGAAATATAACAAAGAAAGGCAACTGAGAGTCATCAAAACTCAGAAATACATCCATTCCCTGTCCCTATCGTTTATTGATATGATACTATACATTTCATAGTATGCAAAATTGCATTCTTGAAATTTGTACCAAAGGAGTTTTTGCTTCTAGGGGCTTACATATTTATTCAGAGACTAGTCCATGTGTTCAATGAAAATAATGCTAGCATAAATGATGTTAACGAGTACTAACCCTGAGGCAGTTTCTGTCTATTTTGGTTGAATTAAAAGGATACCTACACTCAAAATAGTGAAGGTCAGTCAGTTATAATCCAGTTTTTGGGTGTAATTTAGGAGTCTGCTCAGGACCTTGCCCCACATGACAATATTTCTGAAGGAGCAGGGAGGATTAAGAAAGCACGCTGGCTGCTGAAGAGAGAAGCTCAGTCTAATCTAATTAATAAGAAATAGGAAGGATCATGCATTCCACCCCCAAAGCCCTGCAGTAATGGTGAGGAGAGGCAGGACGGGTAAGACAGACGCTAGCAATATCAATGAATCATGAGCCACCATTGGGGTCACCAGAGCTGCAATTAGTTCTCAGGACTTGTAACATTTCTGACAGAGACAATAAAGCATACAGAGATGTAAATTACCCTCTTTTAATTTAGTGAATATTTCTCAAGATTAAATCATTATTATTTTTTAAAAGTTTTGCAATAAAAATCTGTTCCAAAGTCTTGCTAAATTCACTATACATTTCTATTCCAAAGGCCCAAATCAGTTTGTCTGTAGTGGATAAAGAGACTTAAAATATATCTACTAAAACATTGACATGCATCTCTGTAATAAAATATATTATTAATATATAAATTAACACACAGAGTTATAATTACCAAGAAAATCTATTACATGATATGACTTACAGTTTTCAGTCCATGTAAAAATCACTTATTGTTTGAGGAATCATAAATGCATTTCTTCTTACTACATAAGGAATAGACATCTTGTGGCCACCCAGTTTCCCAGCAGTGCTTCCTGAAGAAAAAGCATTAGTACATTTCTACATATGGTATTTTTTTTAGAACTTGACTCTGTAGTTCATTATTCCCCATTGGAATCAATAGTCTATACTGGAAATGGTAGAAATTTTTTAATCCAAAATGGCTTTTTGACTGAAATGAAAATTTTCAATTTTTTTTTCCATTTTGGTTGAATTTTTCCAATGTAATTAAAAAAAAAGAAAAAAATTTTCTTGTTGAAAAGTTGATTTTTCTTCAAATTTTTGTTTTATTTTGCTTCTGTCTTACTCTGCCAGTTTTACTCCCTTCCCCAGGGCAAAAGTGGAAGAAAGAAGGGAAAAAAACCTTATATATATTTTTTCATATTTCTGAAAGCAAAATATTTTCAAGTTTTTTGCTTTGTCAAAATTTTGCAACAAGTTTAAAACTATATTTTTTTAGTTTGCAAATTTTCATTGAAAATGTTCAGTATTTTTTACCCAGCTCTAAGCTAGAGGTTACTAGATAAAATTGCTTTTCTTAATACTGATACTTAGCACACTTGTGCTGGTTCAACCCAGTACTGTACTTATTTTAAACAGATGTTGTCATGTTAAAAAGGGATAGGACATTTGTTTGATATAGGAATGTATGTATTTATCTTTCAGCTATCACATTTGCTAAAGGTCAATTTAGGTATAAATGCTTTAAATTCTCTCCCCTTCCCCCCCAACCAAACAAAAATACTTTCAGGAACTTGTTTGAGCATAATGCCATATTTTAAGCAGAAGTAGGCAGGAGAGGTGGTATGTGGCAGAAGATCAGGTTTATAGTTCAGTCTCATGAATGGGTTCAGATTAAAAGGTGCCAAAGTCTCAAACCATTCTGCCAAGATAATGAATGAAATCCCAGCCCCATTCCAATTAAAGACAAAACTCCCATTGGCTTAAATGGGACCAGAATGTTTCCTTTTTGGGCTGTATCAGAAATGGAAAACAGGCCACTTCTAGTTTTGGATCTAAGCTGAAGCCAATGGTTGGTTTTGGATACAGATATTCAAATGTGACCCTTCTCTCATTCCCCAACAAAATTCCAAGAGAGATTTGTGTATCAGTTTTGGCCCCCTCTGGTTTATAAAACACCTAAGTCTGTCCTGCTAATTTGGTAATAACTTACAAGAGCACTCTGCTGTTAAAACAAGCCAGGCATGAAAGTGATTATGAATTTATTGATGGCAGCATCCACAATGTGTTAAGTATATTCCAAACAGGAAATAAGTTCTGGCTCCTGCCCCAAGGAACTCCCAGTTTTCAAACAGGGTAAGTTGAAGGAATAATGCAAAATAGCAGTGTGTATGAGATGGTGATTGGCCAGGTTATACCAATATAAGGTTAAGTTAATATCTTTTTCAAATATAAATTACCTATGGAAATGATTCCTAACTACTATTTAAACTACGCAGCATTAGATAGTTTTTCCCCTAGGCCACATAGCAGAATTGTCTTTAATTGGAGTGTGACTCTGGAATGAGAGAGAAGAGTTTTCTATGTATTAAAAGGCAGTGTGGAAAGAGGTGTTGAAACATTTGTGCAAGAAGCTGATAAGTTGGTGGATGAGGCTTGCATCACTGGTGGAGCAGAGGAGGCATGTAGTGACATGAAACAAAACATGGGGGGACAGTGAGGAGGGACAGAGTAATGCAGTGTGTTGAAAAGGTTGACAAGAAGCTTCTATTTATATAGTGGAGCCATTAAAGGGATTCAAAACTACAGGGATGGGATGGGCAAGGAAGATTTTGGTGGATTTAGTAGAGGCTAATGTGGATGTCGGGAGGCTGGTAGGGAGGAATGATCAAGACTGGGGATAATGACAGCCTTATCAAGAATTTTAGTTGTAGGGATCAAGAGAAAAGGACACATCTTAGAGATGTGAAAGGGGAAGATGCAGCAGAATTCGGGACAGGGGTTGGCGTCCATGCCATTTAGATTAATCTACATATATGCATCTCCCCAATGCCATCACATACTCTTTATCAGCTGGTTCTGCTTGCATGAGTCATTGTTAGATTAATCTAAATGGCATGGACACCAACCCCTGTCCCGAATTCCGTTGTATCTTCCCCTTCCACATCTCTAAGATGTGTCTTTTTCTCTCGATCCCTACAACTAAAATTATATATATGCAAGCATTGGGGGGAGATAGGGAGAAAGTAAGTGGTTCTGGGAGTAAGAGGATTTCCTCCAAAACACATTTACTGTTTCTTTAAGATCCCAGTGCCAAAAGCCTTGGTATGGGGCAAGGATCCCCTCTCCCTCAACCAAATGGAGATTAGCTGAGAGAAGAGGAACAGCATAAATACCACCTCCTCCCTTAGAGCACAGCAAACACCAGAAGATACCAGCAGGGAAAGGCTCGCCTTCTGAACGCCTTGTAGGCTAATTAAGGAAGGGGACTCTGGCTAAATAGGGAACCTGCAAATACAGCTGATTTGGTCAATTTTTAATGTACCCTCTCCACAAACACACAAAGCATACATCATTTTAAAGCTTATTATGTCAACTTTAACATGAGGTTTAATGTGGAGCTGTCAAGTGGTGCTGTTACAACACCACCATCAACACGTTAAAATGGCTACTTTGAAATATTTGCATTTATTTCTGTTAGTTAAATGACAATGTATTATTTCAAGACACAAAATTGGGTTTCTTTATGACCTCAAAGCATCATAACAAGCTAAAGGGTAAAACAAAATCGAATAATACATTTTTAATAGCACTGGTGACATTTCTAGTCAACATCATTATCTTGCTCATCACTATGACCTCTGTCGAGAGTGTGTAGGTTACCACAGTCTTCATTGCCTTGGCACGTACACAGTTCTATGCAGGGAAGATTGTTCTGACTACAGACACAGTTGATTGTGCAGTGTCCCTCACTGGTAAAGGCACAAATAAGGTCTTGTAGAAACTCAGATGGCATTGGGGCCATGAAAAATACAGAAAGTAGTTCATCGTGCACATTTATCTATCCATGTTGCAATGGTGATCCAATACCTGATTTATCTGTGTGTGAAGACATCAAATCTTTGTTTCCTAAAATGCTCTTTTAGCATACTCTTCAAAACTGTCCTCACATGACCAGTTGCTTGGAGTTTGGCCAGTAGCTTGTTCTTTTTGACAGCTAGATTGAAGGGCAAACAATTCAGGTCCCTATTGGTCTCCTTTTCTTTCTCACGCTGGTGAAATAGCACTGCTATCAGCTTCCTTGCAGCATAAATTACAGCTTGTCTGTCATACTTTCCCAATTTGGCAAGATTTTGGAAGAAGTAAGATCCCTCCGTTCTGACAAGATTAAACAGTAGGAAGTATGTTGCAGATATTCAGGAGTGAGTGCATCACAAATTCCATGCACAGGTATGAAGTGACACTTGTGAGTTGTACTGGTAATAGTGCCAGTTTCACATGTTATCAATGTGTTCCATTTTTGGAAAGTAGTGAACAGCAAGAACCAAAAAATCTGTATTCAGTGACCTAATTACTGATTCCTTTGACACCAAGAGAACCAAAAGCCATATTGACACATACAGCATGCAGAAGCATCCTTGTGTCCACTTTCTCTTAAGTACTGTACAAGTCTTGAGATTCTTCAAGATCTCTACTGGTGATAGATCTTGCTGGAGCTTTTCCAATGGTGAAGTAGCAAAGAGGAGTGTTTTGCTGAATATGTTCCTACACTCTCAGATGCATTTTGAACCAGATAGTCACAGAGGAATTTGCTTGTTTAATATCACATTTAGAAACATTTTCCATGGAGGCACAGGACATCCACCAATCACCTGGTATGTCCTGCATCCCACTTTAGCTCCTGTCCATCACTTCTGCAGTTTTCACAGCATTACTGTTGTCCTGGCTGTCAAATACTTTGATTACAGAATTAGTTTTGAGTCATATCCTTTCAGGACTTGCCAAATATTCAGCAGACAATTTTTCAAACCATAGAATATCAGGGTTGAAGGGACCACAGGAGGTCATCTAGTCCAACACCCTGCTCAAAGCAGTCCCCAACTAAATCATCCGACCCAGAGCTTTGTCAAGCCAGGCCTTAAAAACCTCTAAGGAAGGAGATTCCATCATCGCCCTAGGTAACCCATTCCAGTGCTTCACCACCCTCCTAGTGAAAAAGTTTTTCCTAATATCCAACCTAAACCTCCCCACTGCAACTTGAGACCATTATTCCTTGTTCTGTCATCTGCTACCACTGAGAACGGTCTAGATCCATCTTCTTTGGAACCCCCTTTCAGGTAGTTGAAAGCAGCTATCAAATCCCCCCATATTCTTCTCTTCTGCAGACTAAACACTCCCAGTTCCCTTAGCCTGTCCTCATCAGTCATGTAGTCCAGCCCCCTAATCATTTTTGGTGCCCTCTGCTGGACTCTCTCCAATTTTTCCACATCCCTATTGTAGTGTGAGGCCCAAAACTGGACACAGTACTCCAGACGAAGCTTTGTCAGTGTCAAATAGAGAGGAATGATCACCTCGCTCGATCTGCTGGCAATGTCCCTACTTATACAGCCCAAAATGCCATTAGCCTTCTTGCCAACAAGGGCACATTGTTGACTCATATCCAGCTTCTCGTCCGCTGTAACCCCTAGGTCATTTTCTGCAGAACTGCTGCCTAGCCATTTGGTCCCTAGTCTATAGCAGTGTATGAGATTCTTTCATCCTAAGTACAGGACTCTGCACTTGTTCTTGTTGAACCTCATCAGATTTCTTTTGGTCCAATCCTCTAATTTGTCTAGGAATGTATGGAATTTATCTCCAGCCATCATTTGTATGACAGCCATGGCACACCTGATGTATACTGTGGTTTCTTTGTTGCATGATCTTAGATCATGCATTCTTTCAGCCTGAGCATCCAGCTGTTGCCCTAATTCAGCTTTGTCTGTCCTTCTCATGGTTCCATTAGCATGAAAGAGGGATTTAGGCACAAGTCCTATTCGGTGATTAAGAACATTTGCCACTGAAACATAATCTCTGCATTTTGTGAAGGACAATCTCCAGACTGATAGCTGCTGGGATTGTCCCTCCCTTGTCAGACCTAAATTTGGTCATCTTGGCCATGTCAGCAAATATTTTGATGCCAGATTTCTTGATTGGGCTAGAGAAGCCGTGTGTCCCATCAGAATCAAGTGCATGTCTCACAAATCTCTCCATTTGTTCTTGACCAACAGTTCCTATATTCAGCAGAGACTTTTGTACATCTGAGGTTTTGTGCAGTCCTGTAGATATGTTGATTAGCATCTCTGGATGTGATTCAGGGTCAAATGGATTTGTCATATGGTTGATGACATGGTTGGTAAGAGCTTAACCAGGGCCGGCGCTTCCATTTAGGTGGCCTAGGCAATCGCCTAGGGCGCCAGGATTATTGGGGGTCGGCTCCTGCGGACAGTCCGCTGCTCCCGCGACTCTGGTGGACCTCCCGCAGGCACAGCTGCAGCAGCTCCACCAGAGCCGCGGACAAGCACACCCTCTCTGCAGGCACGACTGCGGCAGGTCTACCAGAGCCATGGGACCAGCGCGCGGGGTGGCGAAATGGCCATGTGCCTAGGGCGCTAAAAACACTAGCGCTGGTCCTGAGCTTAACATGCTTTTCATCCCTTTTCAGTTCATATGCAGGGACTTTTTTGTGGACTCTGTCTTCACTGCTTCTCATTAGGCCATTTCTTTCTCTCATAGCTTTTTCATATACATAATACGGAACAGTGTATTGTCATCTCTAACACTAATTTGACCCGTGCATATGTGTCACTGAATTAAGAAGCTGATTTCTAGAATATTTCAAAGGCTAGTGGTGCATGCATAGGCAATTACAAATTAAAAGCTTCAGCCAGGCAGACTAGATGCTACATTGTACATGCAAAGTCTTACAAATGGAGAAGCACTACATTAAGAATTTGTGTACATTTCTGTCTATCCACTATACAGTATAAACCATGGGCATGCTACTGATGCATAATCTTCAGTGTGAGGCAAATCAGATCAGCACATTTAAATTGAAAATATAGAAAATTACTTTGAAAGATACTTTGAAAGTTAAGAATATGAAATGTGAAAACATTTCATGTTAACATATTACAAAATATTGATATTTGCCATTTTTGTCACATGCTAAACAGCTTCGTCATTTCTGGAAAGAAAACCTTGTCCATGCAATATCATTAATTTTTTTTAATACATTGTTATTTGGTAGCTTTGACCAATAATGTCAATACTTTATCATGGTTAATTTAAACAGTAAAAACTGTAGTCATGTTGCCATGTTTGTGGAAATGTGCAAAAAATGACACTCTTGTTTTGTGTACCATTGTTTCAACTCACTTGCAGGCCTACATCACTGCTTGACAGCTCCACATCATACCTTATCTAAATGTACATAAAATAAGCTTTCAATGATATATGATATTGGTGTCTGTGGGGTGGGTACATTCAAGTAAAAAATATGGCCCTTTTTGGAGAATTGCCACATGTCTTTAAGAAGGGACTGAAAGAAATAACCTAGAGAAGGACCTATGAAGGGTTCCAGAAACAGATACTGTTTGCAGATTCAGGAAGGAAAAGTCTCCTGAAGGAAGGCACCAGAGACCGCTGGTTGGACTAAGCCCAAACAAACAAATGTTCCCAGGTATATGTGAGTAAATTCTTACTCATCCTTATGGCTCTTCCTAATAAATGAGACCCTTGTAAAAGGGTGTACTCTTTGGAGGGAAAATGGCCTTTGTGAGTTTGTTTATAACCTGGGTGAAGGGAAGTGAGGCAAGGGTCAGCAATGGCACCACATCTGGCTGAAATGGGTTGCATAGGGGTGACTTCCACACCAGCAGGTGCCTCCTTTTCTCCCTGTACTGTTTCTTTTGTGTTCTACTTGCTGCTGTAGAAATCCAGCACCCAGAGTTCTGAGCACCCTTCAGGCTAATTAAAGATAATTATTGCAGCAATGCAATTATTATTTTTAATAATTTAAATCGCAGTGTTCATTATAATCTTTCTACAGCAACTGACTTTAAAAACATTTGAAAGCTAACTACTTGCAATAAAAATACATTTGCAGAAAACCTATGTGCAACATTTTCTGACTCAGGTGTTTAATTACGTTTGTGTTTAATTAAGGATTGGAGTTTATTTAGCTTGCTATAATGATCTACCTAAATCCTTATTAGAGAAACATGATTTCAAGTGTCTCCCTTAGCATTACAGACACACTTTCAAATCTTTTTCTTGAAAGTGTTTTTAATTTTTGCTCATTTTTGTGTTTTACATTTCAACTGAAAAGCTTGTAATAGACTACAATGAAGACTGCAAGAGGAGATTTGAAATTCAAATATGAAGGGCTCTACTTGCATTGCCTAATGCATGTTATCTTTAGTAATGCTGGTTTCAGAGTTTAATTAAAGTATTATAGTTAAGCAAAAAGCAATCAAATGAGTAATTTACAAAATTACTTATTTAATTTTGTCTGAGCTGACTATGCTGACACTACAAGGTAACCAGAATATTAGCTGCATTGTGATCACAATGGCCTTGATCCTGCAAGAGACTGATCAAGGAGGTTAGGTTTTGGTTTTGGAGAAGCAGGTATTGTTCTAATACAGCTTCAGTAGAAGTTCAAGAGAGAAACAGTGTACATAAAAAGCTTTTGCTTCAGCCTCTCTTTAGTTAAAATTAAATATAGAACTAGTTTACCTGAGTTCCAATAAGTTTATATTCAACTGATATGTTGACTTAAAGGTTCCATGTGAATATGATGGACTTAAATGAAAAGTTTTCAGTTGAAACTTAACAGTGATACAACTTGAGTGTCATTTTAGTACTGAGCCTACCCTTACTTTTTGATCTCAAAATATTCCATTCATGCTCTATCCATAATTTCAAATACTTCTATATTTAGCATATTTACTAGTTCTTTGCATAATATTTCCATGTAGTATCCTAGTTGCAACTGTTCTGCAAATAGGGTTTGGTATTGTCAGTCTTCCAGCAAAATTTAGTAAAGATGAACAAATCAGTCTTTCAGATGTGCACTGTATGATGCCTTTCTGTCTGATTTACAGTAAAACAGCCTAAACAAAGCTGTATTGTAACTTCAGGAAATTCTTGTCAAAGAGTACGTCTAGACTACCCGCTGTATCGGCGGGTAGCAATCGATTTCTCAGGGATCGATATATCGCGTCTCATCTAGACGCGAGATATCGATCTCCGAAAGCGCTCCCATCGACTCCGGAACTCCACCAGCACGAACAGCAGTAGCGGAGTCGACAGGGGGAGCCGGGGACATCGATCCCACACCGTGAGGACAAGAGGTAAATCCATCTAAGATACTTTGACTTCAGCTACGCTATTCACATAGCTGAAGTTGCGTATCTTAGATTGATCCCTCCTCTAGTGTAGACTAGCCCAGAGAGTCTCTGGCATACATTCTGAAATGGCACTCACTAACAGATTTTAGAGCATTAAATCTTTTGTGATTCATTAACCTTCTACACAAATCCTAGATACAATAATGTAACTCTAAACAAACCTAAACTATTTTTCTTTAGGTGAAATAAATGTGAAGAACTGAATTTGAAATTTGAAAAATGTGATGAACTGAACAAATAAGTCTCTGGCAAAATAAAACTGCTTTAATTAAAAAAGGCAGATGGACTGAAGAGGTCAAGGACTTAAATATTGAGGAAGCTTGGAATTTCTTCAACATAACTATACAAAAACTATCTGAAAACTTGTCATGTTTTGGAGTGCAATCCAGACCTTTAAGGGTTTGTATCAGCACTTGCCTTGTAACTTTGAGTGCTTTAAAATGCTCTGCTGTTGTAGGTGCCTGTCTTTATGCTCCCAAGCCCTGGTTCAGCAACTCTGACTCCAGCAGCCTGCTTGTTATACCACACCCACACTCTAGTCTCCTCCAGCCTTGGATACTACTAGCCAAGTGACCCCAACACACCCCAAGACCTGAGTTTCCTCAAAACAGTGTGCCCGGAATTCTCCAGCCCTCTCCTGGACCACTCGGAGAAATAATAATTTTAGTTTGTCCCTTCAAAGAGACAATACCCAGCAGCTTGCCACATTAACAAGAGTTAACCATTACTTTTTCAATGAGATATTATATGTTCCCTTTTAGATACAGATTATGACAACAGTGTGTTAGGTGTTGAGAGTCTGTCAGGCCTGATAAGAGTTGCTGACACACAGTAGTGAACCACCAATGGGCCTCTGTGTCACAAAGCTGCAGCCCACAAAGGGAAAGAAACTTGTAGGGAAAGGCTCCTGATGAAAAACAACCTCAAAAATATTATTGGGAATAAGCAGAAAGCCTACAGCGAATGAAAAAGGGGGGTTGATCAGCTTTGTGGAGGTTAAAAAATGTAGGAATAAAGTGAGAAAGCAAAAAGTCAAGCTTAATTTCCTTGGCAAGAGCTAATTCAAACAAAAAGAGGGTTTTTTAGTTATAAGAATAAGGAAGGATGCTGTTGGGCCACTATGCAGAGTGGATGGGAAGGAGATTAAAGATAATCTAGGCATGGCCAAAAAACTAAATGAATACTTTGGCTCTGTTTTCATTTATGATGATGATTATATGAAGGCAGTATGGTTGATAGAACTTAATGTGCTCAAATTGCAAGGACCGGATAACTTCTGCTGTAGAATATTGAAAGAACTGGCACATGAGATTGCTAGTCAAGGAGCAAGGATTTTTACTAAATCTGTCTATTTAGGGGTAGTACCATATGATTGGAGAATAGCTACATTGTACCTATATTTAAGAAAAGGAGGAAAAAAGTGATCCAAGCTATTACAGACCTGCTAGTCTGATGTCAGTGGTATGCAAGGTTTTAGAAAAAATTGTGAAGGAAAGAATAATTATATTCATAGGGTTAAATGGTAAGGGGATGCAATGCAACATGCATTTACCAAAGCTAGTTCATGCCAGACTAACCTGATTTCCTTCTTTGAGAAAATAACTGATTTCTAGATAAGAGAAATGTAATAGATTTAATATACTTGGACTTCAGTAAAGCATTTGACATTGCGCCACATGGGAAAATATTATTTAAATTAGATTTATGGGGTACAAGCATTGTAAGGTAGATGAGGAATTAGCTAAAGATGAGGAGGCAACAGGATGTGCTGATGTGAATTATAGCACAGGATGGAGCTTACTAGTGCAGTCCCTCAAAGATCAGTCTTGGGATGAATTTTATTCAATATTTTTACTGATCACCTTAGCACAAAAAGTAGGAATGTGCTGATGAGAGGCATCATCAAGAAGAGGTTCAGAACATTATACAGAAAGATCTGGATGACTTGAAAACTGCAGGGATAGAAATGGGATGAAATTCAATAGCACAAAGTCCAAAATCATGCACCTAGGGCAGTGGTAGGCAACCAGCAGCCCGACAGGGTAATCCATTGGTGGGCTGCAAGACAGTTTGTTTACATTGACAATCTGTAGACGTGGCCCCCTGCACTCCCAGTGGCTGCGGTTCACTATTCCCGGCCAATGGGAGCTGCGGGAAGTGGCAGCCAGCATGTCCCTCCGGTCTGTGCTGCTTCCCACAGTTCCCTTTGGCTGGGAATGTGGCCACTGGGAGCTGAGGGCGACCATGTCTGTGGATGGCCAATGTAAACAAACTGTCTTGCAGCCCACCAGCGGATTACCCTGATGGGCCTCAGGTTGCCCACTACTGACCTAAGGTCTAATAATAAGAATGTTTGCTACTAGCTGGAAGCTCATCAGTTGGAAGTGACGGACGAGGAAAAAAATGGGGGTATGTGGATTGCTCAGAGGATGACTCTGAGCCACTAATGTGATGTGGCTTTGAAAAGGCAAGTGTAATCTTAGAATGTATTAGCTGAAGCATTTCTAGTAAATACAGAGAAGTATTCATGTGATTATACAAGGCACTGGTAAGCCCTCACTTGGAAAATGGTGTGCAATTCTGGTCACCCATGTTCAAGAAAGATAAATTTAAACTGGAACAGGTGCAGAGAAGAGCTACTAGGATGAGCAGGGGAATGAACGGGCTATTTTATGAGAGGAAGCTGGCAGAGCTTGGCTTCTTTAATCTAGCAGAAAGAAGGCTGAGAGGCAATATGATTGTTCTCTATAAATACATTGGAGGTATAACACCACAGAGAGTGAAGAGCTATTTAAGCTAAAGGACAATATTGGCACAAGAACAAATGGATATAAATTGGCCAAGAACAAAATCAGCCTGGAAATTAGAAGGTTTCTAACCATCAGAGGGTTGAGGTTTTGGAATAACCTCCAAATAGTTGTGAGGACAAACAACGGAATTAGTTTGAAGAGACAGCCTGACAAATTTATGAGAGCATTTGTGTGATGGGGTTGTTTGTGATGGTAGTGGGGCAGGGCTCAACCACCTGGGGCTCACTTCTGGTTTATGTCTTATGTTCCTAAAGCTCATTCTTCAGGGTTTCAACTGGACACCGGCGGGATCAGGAAGGGATTCACACACCTCCTGCAGTGTATTCTGGGAGGTTTTTGATCTTCTCCTCTGAAGCATTAGGGATGGCTAAGGCTTGAGATGGGACACTGAGCTGTGTGGGCCAGAGCTCTAAAGTGGCACAGAGCATTCTCTTACTCTCTCTCTCAGGTACTTGGCTGGCTGGTTCTTGCTTACTTGTGTAGGGTCTAACTGATCGCCATATGTGGGGTCAGGAAGGAATTTCCCCCCAGGTCAGATTGGCAGTGACATTGGGGTTTTTTTTTCCTTTCTCTGCAGCATATGGATGTGGGTCATTTTCCTGCCATTACAGGGGTCTCAGGCATCTGTCTCTCATATACTCTGCCTGTGGCACATAATAATCTAGTTTCCTGTGGGTTGTAATACTTTAGTCTCATTTTAGTTGTTGGGTTAGTCAGTGTGTGGGCGGTAGCTGGCAGTGGTGGCCTGTGATACACAGGAGGTCAGAGTAGATGATGTAGTGGTCCCTTCTGGCTTTAAACTCTATGACTCTATGTATGCCGTTAATGATACATGTTCATAGTGCAAATTGGTAAGTGTCTGCTTAGCTGCTGTATATTTATAAAATATCTAAAAGTATCTAAATGACTGGATTACAGGTTAGTCCTTCTTTTGAAGTGCACTGATATCTAGTCATTAAAACTCTAATGGAAGAGGAATGGGAGGCATGGCTATATGATGTATTGTACATTACAGAAGCTACATGTGCTGTATGCACTAATTAGTTTAATTATTCCAATCAAAAGTTTTAGCTGAGGTGTCAGAAAGTTACATAATAATAATAACTTTGCCAAATGAGGTTTCAGTATCTCTATGGCAACACATTTTGTGTTTAAAGTTGTAAGATTTCCATGACTTGGTAGAGAGGAGACCTAAAATAAAATGCATTGGAACTTTTTCAAAATTACCTGTTGATTGGGATAGCCACTTCCCTCCACTTATATACCTGTACTTCTACAGCGATTGCAATTGTAAATCATAATAGAAACATATTTTTATTTAACACTTTGGATCAGGTGATTTTTAAGAGGGCGAGACTAAGTCCTTCAAAGCATTTGCTTGTAGGTATATTTATAGATTCTCTTAATTCTAATGAAAGGTATTCAGTCTGTTTACAACAAGACCCAGTTTACCAGACGGTGACTTTCCAGATTATTTTACAGAAAAATATTCATTCCAAAACTTTTGGAGCTATATTTTATTCAGGACTCTGAACTGTCTTGGCACTAACAGAAGCTCATGTCAGCTCTGTCTGGACTATCCAATTTGGGTGATGCTTGGACAGGTTTCCAAAATATGGAAGTGTTAATACATTTTTACTGAGTCTATGACAATGACAATGAACGTTAAAATGCTTTAGGCACTCAGTGTGTGATATATAGTCTGAGTATTTCTCTGTTTTCATCCTCATTGCCTAATTTAATTACAGAGCAGATAATGTGGAACTTGGTAGCATTTAATATGATTTTGATTTAGAATCAATACAGAGTACTCATATGAGCACCCTGCTGATTATTTAAAATTAGAACAAAATGCAATACAAAAAGCTCAACCTTTCCACTCATGGTATAATACCAACAACCCACATGCATCAGCATATACTGTAATCTCCTTACCTGTCATCAAAAGTCAGATGAAACCAATGTGCCCTGAAGGTCAACAAAACCAAGCTATTTTGGGCCAGGGTAGGAGGGCATTCTGGAGCCCCAGGATTCTCACACAGAATGCCCTTCCAGCCACCCCCTTTCTTATACCTCAAAGGGGATCTAGCATCAGCCGCCCTGCTGCTCACACTGCAGCAGTGTATCACAAGGAGAGAGGTAGGTCTGACCTAGACCATTTAGAGCTTTATGGGTGAAAACCAATGCCTTTAAACCCAGCCGTTATTAAGTGTAACAGTTAAGTGTAATTACCAGTTCAGATAGAAGCCATACCCACACTAGCTCTGATCAAGCTAGCATGCTAAAAATAGGTGTTTAGATGTGGTAGCATGAGCAGTGGGATGGGTTAGATAGCATGAGCACAAGCTCCTCTGAAAACCTAGGTATATACTCAGGCAGCTAGTCCATCTCACTGCTTGTGCCGCTGTGGCTACACACTGTTTTTAGCACACAACCTTGATCAGAGCTAGCACAGGTATGGCTACTTGAGCTGGAAATTGCATCTCCAGCTACAATGTATCCATATCCTTAGAGTCTATGTATACTGACCCCAAGTCACATTACAGGGATCTGACCTTTAGAGCCTTGACTCTGGCCATGTGATTGATGCCAGCTTGCCAGCACTGCTGTGGGTCAGACCTTTTATTTAACCAGTCACTTCAGAATTTACAATTTCTAGTCTCCCTACATTCTTCCTCATAGGTGAGCCATGCTGGGCCCTGGTATACTGCTGCAGACCACCACTTACTAGGTCATTTGTAATGGAGTTTGAACTAATCTTTTGAGTTCCTCTGTGGGTCAGAGCATGCAAGAATAAGTAAGAGATTACAGGTACTGTCTGGTATAATAGCCTGGAAAATGAGAGTACAGGCCACTGCGCAAGGTGCACTGAGGTAGATGTTGGGGAAGGATACTTGAATTCTCTTTCTCCACCACTCATATACCCATGAAAGGCAGGGCAAAATCTGTCCCTTACCCTCTCTATGCCACCACCAGGAATAATAATTACATACCTCATAGTTAAGTATAGAGCTAAATTTGTTATGTTTGTTAGAATGCTTTGGATCTCAGCTAGAAGGCACTATAGAAGCACAACATTATTACTATGACACTTTGTAAAGGTAGGACCCATTGATGCAGTTCTTTTTTCTCTCCTGCCCTAACTTTTTATGCGAGAGCACCTGCATCAGACAAGTTGCTGAGGGAGGCTTGGTTATCAGAACCCAAACAACTTTGGTGGGACTCCTTAGGGTAAAGGATGAAAGACTACTAAATCCTTTCTGTATTTTAACACATGTGCCTCAGCTCCTCACTTGTACCTCACATCACCTGAAGAGAGACTCACTGGGAGGTAAAAGTGCAAGCAGAAATGAGAAAAAAATGCAGTGAGGGAGTCCTTATGGCTACTGAGATAAACTGGGTTCAAAACATGCTATTGTTGATGCTGGGGGAATAAGAACATAAGAACAGATCAGACCAAAGGCCCATCTAGCCCAGGATCCTGTCTTCCAACAATGGCCAATGCCAGGTGTCCCAGACAGAATGAACAGAATAGCTAATCATCAAGTGATGCATCCCCTGTCGCCCATTCCCACCATCCCTGCCAATCCTGGCTAATAACCAATGATGGACCAATCCTCCATGAATTTATCTAGTTCTTTATTGAACCCTGTTAAAGTCTTGGCCTTCACAACATCCTTTGACAAAGAGTTCCACAGATTGACTGTGCATTGTGTGAATAAATACTTCCTTTTGTTTGTTTTAAACCTGCTGCCTATTAATTTCATATGGTGGCCCCTAGTTCTTGTGTTATGAGGAGTAAATTACACTTCCTTATTTACTTTCTCCACACCAGTGATTATTTTATAGACCTCAATCATATCCCCCATTAGTCATCTCTTTTCCAAACTGAAAAGTCCCAATCTTATTAATCTCTCCTCATACGGCAGCCATTCCATATCCCTAATAATTTTTGTTGCCCTTTTCTAAAACTTTTCCAATTCCAATATATCTTTTTTGAGATGGGGTTACCACATCTGCATGCAGTATTCAAGCTGTGGGCATACCATGGATTTACATAGAGGCAATATGATATTTTCTGTCTTATTATCTATCCCTTTCTTAATGATTCCCAACATTCTGTTCACTTTTTTGACTGCCACTGCACATTAAGTGGATGTTTTCAGAGAACTATTCACAGTGACTCCAAGATCTCTTTCTTTAGTGGTAACAGCTCATTTAGACCCCATCATTTTATATGTATAGTTGGAATTGTGTTTTCCAATGTGCATTGCTTTGCATTTATCAACATTCGAATTTCATACTGCCCCTATTTGTTCTGGAGAGATTCTTTTGCAAGCTCTTTGGCAGTCTGCCTGGCTTAAACAATGCTGAGTAATTTTGTAATCATCTGGCAAATTTGGCCACCTCACTGTTTACCCTTTTCCAGATATTTCATGAATAGTTGAAATAGGCCTGGGCCCAGTACAGACCCCTGGGGGACACCACTATTTACCTCTCATCCATTCTGATATAGCTGTAGTGCCATCCAGGGAGGAAGTGAGAGTAGAATCTGTGGGAAAGAGGTAACCTTCGTGGGTTGAGATTTGCTTGTGGATAGTGTGACAGACCCTAGCCAGTAGGGTACAGGAGTCTGGTAGATGGGCAAATATACTGGTCACTGGATGAGTAGTTTTTCTGTCCCTGAGTGACCAGAGCAGGGGCTTATCATAAGCTTTCCCAAATCTGGGACCTTAGCGTCCAGAAATCTGGGTGCCTGCATGAACCCCTCTAAGCTTAATTACCAGACTCAGATTTGATCTCGCTGCACCAGACAGGAATTACAGCACCTGTCTCGCTCTGGTCTCCCAAAACCTCTCCCTGGGGGACCCCAAGATCAGAAGCCCTGTCTTACCACAAAGGGAAATAACCACTTCTCTTCCCAGGGCCGGCTAGGATTTCTGACGCCCTAGGCACTGGGACATTTCGCCGCACCCTGCACGGTCTCGCGCGCTCCGGCGAGCTGCGGCAGGCATGCTGCGGCAAGGTCCACTGAGCCAGCGCTTCCCTGACCTCCGGGGCGCGGCGCCACCGGGCTGCGGGACAGCCGTGCGGCGGCTCTCCTGAACCCCGGGAGCGCCCGCAACTCAACCGGGCTGCCGCACCGCGCGGCGGCTCCTGACTGGTAGACCAAATGCCCCGGGCTGGCTGGACCCACTCGCGGTGGGCTTCCTGAACCCGGGAGCGCCCGCAGACCCCGGGCTGCTGGACCCCCACGGGCTCCCTGACTCGGGAGTGCCCGGGCGGCGGATCCGCTAGCGGCGACTCCCTGACCCGGGGGAACGCACTGGGTTACGACTCCGGGGCCCCCAGCCTACCGCACAAATAAACGCGCGGCGTTACCTGACCCGGGGTGACCCAATGGCTGCTCGCGGCTGCGCGAGCTGTCCCAGGGGAGCGCCATAGAGCCTGCGGGCTGCGGCAGCTCTGCGCCGGCAAGTTCAGACTGAGCGCAGGCGGCGCTGAAAATATTAAAAAATTTTGGGGAGGCGCCGCTTTTTTGGCGCCCGAATCTTGGCGCCCTAAGGCAAACCGCCTAGTTCGCCTAATGGTTGCACAGCCCTGTCCTCCCCTCTCTCTCTACCACAGAACTTTCCTCTCTGGGGCTAACGCTGAGAGTTATGATCGCAAATCTCTTTACATCACAAATACCAGAAGCATGTCTCCTCTATTCCACAAGCGACAACCAAACAAGGGGAAGAATGATTCTCTCTCTCTCCCTCCCACAAATTCCGATGGTGCTGCATGAAGCTTTACCTCCGTAAGATCTAAGCACAAAAGAATTCTTCCCCTCCGTAAAGTCCTTAGCCTACCAGAGAAACAATCCCAACAGGGTTTAAAAGAAACTTTATATAAAAAAGAAAGCCATAAAATATGAATAACAGCCTTATTTAAAAGATAGATACAATTTAAACATTCCAGCAAACTCCACCCATGTAAATACAAAAACAAACAATAACAGCCTATGTTTTCTACCTTTTGTACTTACACACTTGGAAAGCTGAAGATAGACAGCCGAAGATAGACAATAATAAAAAATCTCTCATAGCTGAGAGCCGACAAAAAAAAACCAAAACGTTCCTCGCCTCTGAGCTTTGAAAAATCTGCCGGTTCCTGATTGGTCTCTGGTCAGGTGTTTGGTTCCCTTTTGTTAATCCTTTTACAAAGTAAAAGAACATTAACCTTTCAGCTATCTGGTTTATGACAGGCTGCACTAGAGGTAATCAGGACCTGCCATAGAACCAATTAAGAACAGAAGGCTGATTAGAATCACCTGCAGCCATCCAAAGGCAGGCTAATCAGGGCAATTGGGGTTTAAAAAGGCAGCCTCACACTCCAGGTGCAGAGTGAGGAACAGAGCCAAGAGGAGAGGAGTGAGTGTGAGAGCTGGGAGCAAGAGGCACAAAGGACTGAGAGTGAGAAGGAGTGTGCTGCTGGAGGACTAAGGAGTACAAGCGTTATCAGACACCAGGAGGAAGGTTCCTGTGGTGAGGATAAAGAAGGTGTTTGGGAGGATGGCCATGGGGAAGTAGCCCAGGGAGTTGTAGCTGTCATGCAGCTGTTACAAGAGGCACTATAGACAGCTGCAATCCACAAGGCCCTGGGCTGGAACCCGGAGTAGAGGGCGGGCCCGGGTTCCCCCCAAACCTCCCAATTCCTGATCAGACACAGGAGGAGTTGATCCAGACTGTGGGGAAGATCGCTGAGGTGAGCAAAATCTGCCAATAAGTGCAGGACCCACCAAGGTAGAGGAGGAACTTTGTCACAGTAGGTTTAGGCTGAGTATGAGCTTTCTTCAAGGTCCTTTAATCAAGGAAAAGATTCATCAGTCACTTATGCCAACAAGGCCAAATCTATGGAGGAAGCTGAACTATAAGGAAGATCACCCACACTCCTCATCTGCTATGTCTGGAAAAGGTGTTTAGGTCAGCGGAGGAGGTCTTCGTATGTGAAGAGGTTAAAGGTCTGTCAGGATAACTGGCTAAAAGGATAACTGAGTATTTGTCTGCTACTGAATATTTGTCTGAACCAAGAGCTGCAGCAGATGAGGAGAGAGAGAGATGGAGCCCTAAGGGTGATTGGGCAGATTGAAGGAGGGCATCCGGGTCAGGATCAGAGCCAGAAAAGATCCCGCCTGTTTTCTGCTCTAGAACATACACAGATAGGAGATGTTAAAAGGAAGCTGTTGGTGCCAGACAACGAGAAGGTGATTAAATATCAGAAATATATATTTGAAGAAAAATGTGTCTGTTTAACAGCTAATTTTTAGTAACATGATTTTTTTTATTTTTCTCCTTGTTGACTGGTTCAATGAATTCCAGGCTTGGCAGCAGAGTGGGTGTCACAGTAAGAACAATTACTTGGTGTAGGGGGAAGGTTAGGGCACTCATAGTGACTCACCTGCTATAACTAGATGTTTATAGAGGAGAAAAGCATCTGTTTTATTAGCCTTTGCTATAATCATCAGCTTTCTAATATTACATGGGCTCCAGCTTATTTTGGAATAACTGAAGGAATCCTAAATTGCCGTATTGCCAGTATCTTGAAGTTAAGCAGGCTATAAAACTTGTGCCTTACTATAAAATGAATACAGTAGGTATGAATGCTCCACAAAGAAGGTAAAATCAGAACATATCATGTTCAGGGGATGCACAGGATGACTTAACATAAGAACGGCCATGCTGGGTCAGACCAAAGGTCCATCTAGCCCAGTATCCTGTCTACCGACAGTGGCCAATGCCCAAGAGGGAGTGAACCTAACAGGTAATGATCAAGTGATCTCTCTCCTGCCATTCATCTCCACCCTCTGACAAGCAGAGGCTAGGGACACCATTCCTTACCCATCCTGGCTAATAGCCATTAATGGATTTAACCTCCGTGAATTTATCACGTTTTCTTTCAAACCCTATTATAGTCCCAGCCTTCACAACCTCCTCAGGCAAGGAGGTCTACAAGTTGACTGTGCACTGTGTGAAGAAGAACTTCCTTTTTTATTTGTTTTAAACCTGCTGCCCATTAATTTCATTTGGTGGCCTCTAGTTCTTGTATTATGGGAATAAATAAATAACTTTTCCTGATCTATTTTCTCCACACCACTTATGATTTTATATACCTCTATCATATCCCCCCATAGTCTTCTCTTTTCCAAGCTGAAAAGTCCTAGCCTCTTTAGTCTCTCCTCATATGGGACCCATTGCAAACCCCTAATCATTTTAGTTGCCCTTCTCTGAACCTTTTCTAGGGTCAGTATATCTTCATTCTTACCCTTCAATTACTTTCTGTAATGGAGTTCAAGTTCCAAACATGGATTTCCCCAGCCACCATCTCCTCTCTCCCCATCCTCCAATACCTAAGTAGCAACATGAGGAACAGCAGAATAACTACTGAGATAAGGGCACAGGACTGGGGGTCAGCCAACCTAATTTCTATCCTTTGTTGTGTCACTGAATTTCTGTGACACCTTGGACAAGTTACATATGACTTCTCTCAGCTTCATTTATTCCACCACTGAGATGGGCAAAATTTCCTTTTTCTGAACTAGTGTGTATTAATGCTGGCGCTGCTTTGGGGCACACAGTCAAGAGTTCTGTGATTTTTTTTTTCAGGGACCCCAACTGGTGTAGACTTCTTGGATAGAGCTCCACTGGATTGACACCACCATGAATTCTTTTTGGATCAATAGTTTTTCAGCTCTCTTACAGCCTCCAGGTATAAGGAGTGAGGCCGCATGAGACTCTATATAGAACAGCATAGCAGGGGAGCCACATGCAGCTCACTTGTGGGCAAACAGCACTGCACAACATGGAGCAAGCAAGACTCCCAGGTTGTCTGAAAGCTGTCAGCTGGTAGGTCTAATTTCACCCCACCTCCCCACAGAGGAGTGCAACTCTGGCTCACAGGACTTCAGATGTGACCAGATTCCTGTTGCCCATTGCACTTCCTCATAACACTGGGGAACTGGAATGCAGCAGGCTGGTGGAAGACTAAATTTCCCATTCACATAAACCCTTGAGAGCCCAGCCCTGGGATGCAGGACAACAGTAGGAGTCTGTCAATAGCCTAACTCTTGCCTCTACCTGAGTCCAATTGTGGGGAATGAGGATGCAGCAGGAATCTGGCAGTAGCCCAGGTTACTGATCAACAGCCTTTCCACATCCATGCGATCCTCCACAGCTTTTTCCTGTGGTCTTGCACTTCACTAAGATTGGTAGCTCCAGAAAAGGTTTTCCAGTTATTCTGTCAGTAACTTCACTAGACACTTAGTCAGTTATCTCTACTTTATGGAATATTCCCATATTCAATGTCTCCCATACCATCCCACCAGTCTCAGATTAAAGAAACTTGTTTGGCACCAGCATTGGGGCTTTTCTGACACGCAAATATAAATTGAGTTCACTTCTAATCAGAGATTCAAACAGGCACAGTAGAGGCTTTTTTCAAGATAGCCAGCAATGTATGCTTTTGAATCAAACTCAATTTAGTCCTAAAAAAATTAACATGTACTGCAGCTAGAGACCATCTTGTCAAATGCAACTGTCACTCATTCCTACTCTAGGTGCCAGAACTACTGAGCTCTGTAGGTTCCACAGCTAAAATGCTCCCACACTACAATACTTCTGTAAGACTTGCAGCTATGGCACATAGTAATTAGCATTTTCCTTTTTATGGTTTCCTTTCCCTTACCTGTTTTTTTAAACAATTTTCAAAACCTTTCCCTTGCTAATTTGCAGCAAAGAAAAAAAACCCTAAATACATATGTTCTGGATCATTAGTCTTTTTGTTAAAACAGTTCTATTTCTAATTTTTAATGAGCTGACTCACTGTTTACTTGCCAGGGACTCTTGGTAAAGAAGAAACAGTTTTTCTCATGTGCTGTAGCCTTCCTTAATGCCATTATATCTATTATTTTCTGCATTAGCACAGAATTTAAACTATTCACCAAAACAGCCAATAATCTGAAGCCCTGTTCCTTTCCACAGAAAAACACACCTGCACTTCCACCAGCGGGTGTAGCTAAGAAGGATATCTCCTGGATGTGACAGAGTCACATAGACTGGTGAGTGGTAAGGTTTATATTTGCCATATCATGTTCCATGCCAGCAAGAAAAACAATAAAGGAAGCAGAGCTCTATGGTAAATGTCCCATTTCATTCAGTCCAGAAGGATGCTAGTATTGATATCCATTCTTTAAAATCTAAAGAACTAAAAATGTCTTGAGTAAATGACATCTCCCTGTAACAGAGTACTGGGCCTTGGGGTGTACGTGTGCATCTGTTACAGCCCTGGGGCCTTCAGAACTGGGATCTGTAGGTCAATGTGTAGCTGTGTGAGCCAATGACTGCACTGGGAGTGAGTGGATAATGCTGCAGGGAGGCAGAGAAGGCACTAGTGATTAGGATGAATGGATCTCTATGGCTAGAACGAGATTTCCCAAGGGCTGTACTGGCCACCCTCATTATCTCCTCTCTATAGTAAGCATTTCCTTTGACAAGTGAATCTGTTGGACTCTTTCTATTGTTGACATGCTGAGCTCTTGGCATTTTTCCCCTCCTCCCACGTTTTTTTTCAATGGGGAGGCAGATATAGGCCGGCAGTTGAATTTTTGAATGTGCAGACTGAATTTTTCCATCTCTTCTCCAAATCTGAACAGTATTTTTGTTGCAGGAAATGTGGGAGAAAGCAAAACTTCTACTAAAAACATGAAATAAAATTCATGCTCCTGCAAAGTTTAAAAATATACTCTAAAGAAATGCCCATAAAGCTGCAAGTGGCTGGAAGTCAGTTCATCCATAAACAACTTCCTGACATGGGATGGCTACACAAGACATCTTAGTATGAATTGAAAGGAGTGATTTGGATAAAATTGTACAATGAATCAATAGTATTATGGTGCAGCCTACACTGTAACAACATAAAAAGACCCATAGCATTTAATCAAATCACACTTCAGCCATTGTGGAATTTTTTGCTGGATTTTAAACAAAGAAATGTTTTGCTTATCAAATATTCTTGCGTAATGTTGTCAGTTTCCACAAGATCCATAGACTTTTCTTGATTCTTACAGTCACTAAATATGCATAAGTAGGAAATATTAATTGGACTTCCCTGTTCTATGGGCTCATTAAACTCACAGATCTCAAGGATTTTGAAGAACCTTTCAGGGTCTGTAGAGAAGACATGCATAATCCATTTCCTTCTGTATTGTGCATGGTAAGGGTATTTTGGTTCACATCGTTGAGACTGCAACGATGTTATATGATCTCTATTGTGTACCCTTTTATTTCTCATCAATATTTGTTGAATATAAAATTTCAAACCCACATGTTTTATAAAGGTTGTAATTCTCTTAGCATTAATTTGGTGCCGCTGTACTCTTTCTTTAAGAAATACGTATTTGAAGTTAAGGTACAGTGGAGACCTATAATAATATGTGATCTAATTCCAGACACATCTAGCTTAATTAAGCTTTTTAATGTCTACTCCGTCTCCATCTAATTTTCTCTGCTAATATGATTCTGATGCAGAATATATAACCCAACTCAGGACCTTCCCAGCCACTTTGAAAAAAATTTAAACTGGAGGGTTGATACCCAATATTATTCATTATCTCTGATGGGCATTTCTAGGCAGCTTTCTGTCTTGTATTTTGAGAAGTTGCCAGCTAAAACTGAAAATTCCCTTAGTTTAGTATTCAGAGAATTTACCTCTGTTTGAGTATTGAGAGCTGGCTGAATCTGGCAGGTAGGGAAATTTAGGAATTAAACTCTTCCAACTTACAGCTACATTTTTTTTTCCAACAGGGAAATGTTGAGCATTCACTTTTGCCTTCTATGCTGTTAAAATGTACAGTCTGATCCTGTTCCTGTTGAATTTAAGAGAAAAACTCCTACTGACTTTGATAGAAACAGAATTAAACCCCTTATTTTGAACTACTGTTTAAAGGGGAAAATATGTCTGTGCACTATAAGGACAGAAAAACTGCGTCTTATTTAGTTCTGTTTGTTATGACAGTTGTCTCACAGATCTGACTGTGGGAAAAGTGTCAATGTTTGTGCTTCTGCTAAATATGGACGCAATTCAACCTCTAACTTTGCTTATGAGTGTGTCTATATGTGTACAATTTGAGTGAAATCTTGGCCTTGTTGAAATCAAGAGTGGAACTTCTTTAGGCTATTTGTCTCCTATGGTAGGAGCTCTAGTCAGGATTACTTTCTGAGTTCCAAGCCTTTTCTTTACCAGAAAAACATATACACGACAGAAAGGCTTTTCCCAGTCACTGTGTGAGAAGTGTAAAAACTTCAGCTATGGCAGGTGTCAGTGGGTGTTCTGGATTGTCATTCCTTTCATTACAGTAAGGTGTGCCATGCATGTCTAAAGAATCTCTTTGCCCATTTTTATAAGCATTTTCTGTTAATCTTTGTCCCCATGTATTTTCTGTTCTGAAATAAACAAAATGAATAGCTAATTTTCAGTAAATTGTACTTTGACATATTAAGTGAAGACTATTCATTATCTGAGCTATTTTCTTCCCATGAAAGATTTCGAACAGATTCATTCAAATTTTTGATGGGAAAATCTTGAAAGTTTTTCTTTTGTTTAGATTTAAATCAGGCAGCACAGAGGAGCAAGCACCCTTCACAAAACCAGAGGAGAAGCAGCAGTAGGAGTATAATTATTTGTATAAAAGGGAATAGCTTCAACAGGAAAGAGAGACCTCACACAGAATATGACCCACGTTGCCTGCAATGTGGTAGACCTGTTCCAAATACAGCAGAGAGGGGTCTTGAACCGAGGAACCCACATCTTGATCAAGTCTTTAATAACCGGGTTATGCAGAGGAAACCACCACTTCCTCCTACTACTTGTGATAGTGCCTAAGTCTCCTTGTGGATCTAGCAATTTTTTTTGGATGAAACTATCTGGTGATTTTGTATTGTATTCATAAATAGTTCAGTCAACCCGAAACTGCATTTTTCAGCAAATACACTTGGTCTGAAAAATTTCACTCAGGTGTACTGCCAACATCTACAATTTAGTATATCCAAAACTGAATTTCTTCTCTCTCCTCCCAAACTTGTTCCATCACTATCATCCACATCATCCAAACGCGAATGCTGATTGGCCATCCTCTATTGTCCTGCATTCATCCCCCAACAGTGACTTGCAAGTGTGAACTGTTACTTCTTGCTCTGTAATATATTTTAAATCCCTTCTTTCCACTACACCTCTACTGCTAAATCTGTGTTCTATACCTCAGGTAGTAATTTTCTCAATTGGTGCAATTTTTTCTCCTACATCTCACTTTTTACCTCACCTATCCAAGTCTATACAAAATACCACTGCTTTTTACCCTTGCCATTTGAACCCCATCATACATGCTTTTTGGAATCTCCTCACTTGGCTCCCTTCATTTACCACATCAGCTTCAAGCTTCTCATCCTCACTTTGAAGGCTCGGCCTCCTACTGAATTCTCTGCTCTCATCTTTGCTCTCCTCCTGCTACTCTCTGCTTCACCCCTTCCATTCTATCCTCAACACTTGGAACAGGCTTCCAGTCCAAGTATGCCAAGCACTTTCCCACTCCAGGAAAGTCTGCTACTCTCATAAAGCTTCCTAATGTTAATCCCTTCTCAGATTAGACATATGCGCACACACACATGACTGCTCTATCTTAGGTGTTTCTAAGTAACTATCCCCATCGTATCTAAGCACCAATATGTGTATTGCATGGGCTGGCTTGAAACCTTCTCTGTCATTCCAAGGTGCTGTTTATTCTGTTATACTCTATAAATAACACACCCTTTTCCAAAACATTTCTACTGTTAAGACACTGAAAATGCATATAGTTTGATGTCTTTGAAAAACATGCCATTTAGTATCTTATATAATAATAAAGATTCTGAATAAAAGGACATTTGTCAAACATAAGCAAATTAAGGTTATGAGTATTTGCACTACTATAGTAGTGTGGTAGTATGGATGAGTTATTTGTTCATTAAATAACATAAGTGATTAGCATCTTTTTAAATACAGTGTAGTGTTGAGGTTGGTTGTCATTGTCTAAAGCACAACTCTGCAGGTCTTGGGACTGTCTCATCCAAACAATGGTCTGTCTTTCTCTGAATAAATATTTTTCTCTGTTCCGTAGGTGGATGTGGAACGATTGTTTAGTTCTCTAATATGTCCTCATAGTATTTATAATATACTTTAGTTACCCTTAATAAAGTATTTTACTCACATTCTTTGAACAGCTGCATAGTTTTGACTATTACATGTGAGCTTAACCTGTGCAATTGACCTGTGGAGAAAATATGTTGGGCTTACTTTATTTTTTTTAATGAGCACACAAAGTAAAACTTGCTCGAAGAAAAGAGGCACTGGTTTTCTTTGAGAATTTCAGAATCCTCTGAGTACTTTAATGATTTGTTTATGTGTGACTGCTCTGGATCAAAAACGGCCAAACCAAGCCATTTGCTTGTCACATGGTATTCACTCCCTACAGTAATTTTGAAGAATGGTTTATCTGCAAAAGATAGCTTAAAAGCAAAACAGAACTATATATCTATGTGCAATCCATCAGCAGTGTGTATGAAGCACCAGTGGGTATTGAAATCTTTGTAAGATATTAGCAATGTGTACAGACAAATGACTTTGAAATATGTACTATGATTTGGTGTATACTTTATGTACACAAATGTATATACAACTTTATTAATTTTTGTAATTAAGAAAAGAGCATGGAGATCTGGCACTTGAAGAGGAAGCTGCTTTAAATTATCCAGCTGTCAACACCCTAGTAGCAGCAGGGTGTAGGGAAGTCCCAGCCTTTCTCTGTGGTGGCAGCAGGGAGAGATAATGGTATAAAAGTCAGTGTTAGTACTAGACAACCAAAGGAGTCCCCTACATGTGGGCCCCTACTCGAGAACTATACAACTGGTGGAGTATGGCATAAAGCAACTTGCAGGATTTGGGCTCCACACTCTAAATATTGTCCATTAGTAAAGTGTATATTCTATATCCTGCTTGATATTCATGTCTTTTCTTCAGAAATGTTGTCTGCAGTCTCAAAAAATCCTCTCCTAGAGGGCACAACTTCCTTTTTCCATCTCTGTGTGAAGAAAACATAATGGAAATAGAAATTCTGGATTCTCCATAATGAATCCTATGCTTACTTTTTGCTGGAACTGCTTTTGCATAACACTCATCCCCCCTGTCATATGCACATTTTTCTTATTCCCAAATGATTTTCAGGTGGCTGTGCTAAAATACCATTCTACATGTAGGTCTTCTTGAATATTAACAGCTAGTAGATCAGACATAACATTCGACCCACAGTCAGCTGGATTGAAACCTTCAGACCCTTAAGCTAACCCTTACAAAATCTTTATTTTGACTTCTCATTTTTTTCTTTTAAGATATGTACTTTTTTAAAAAAAAACTCTACAACTAGTAAAAATCATAATTAATGTCCTATTCTTCTTTGCCCCATTATGCACTTTATGATATACTCCCACACTAACTTAAAACCAAAACCACAGGCATGAAACTATTGTGTACAATGTGAAAATAAGTAGTTTCATGACAGCCTCTGCCACATTCCTGTTCTTCGTCACCTCATCTGAAGCCTCTTTCCCTGTCATACCTCACCTAGGGCCAGCTCCTGCCACCATTACTTATGATGAGTAGTACTCTACTCCATGAACGGTTCCACTGAAGTTCCATGGCAGAGTAAAGTACTCCTCATTGTGAGTAAGGAAGGCAGACTCCAGCCTGTGCATTGGAAGATCACGGAGCTGGTTCTGTGTCTTATTTACTTAGCACCAAATCCAAAACCTTCTACTGATTTCTTTGGGGTAGGATCATGACTCCATGAAGTACTCAATATGCTTGCGTTCTCTATGCCTTTTTAATGTGTATATTCTGAATAGCCATCAACACGTAAAATGCTTTCAAAATAAAACATATCTTAAATGTCACCACACTCCCTTTTCCATTTGGGTATTTTAGCCCTAAATAACAGGTAAATAAAAACATTGATCTTTCACCTATGGGATTTTTTAAATTTATTCCAATGATAAGGCTGGGTGTCACTTTGACGGAAGAGGGGAATATTAGGCACTAGCAAGCGTTCTTTTCTGTATGTTTTCAGTCATTTTAAAGAAGTGCTCACATTAGGTGACAACAGTAACAGCCCTGAGAAAGTATTAGCCTTCTAAAAGAACTTAGGGCACCATGGTAACTATTATTTCCAGCATTCACAAGATTTGAGTTAATAAGATGTCTATCACTATTTATGGAAAATATCTTACACAGATAAAGGAACTAGAAATCTATTGCTTTACTCTCAGATTCAATCTTGAGCGAATCCTTTTCTTTAAAGGTGTTTGAGCTTAAAAATACAAAATGAAAGAGGCTTTTCTTTCTGTAATCTTATCCAAAGAAAAGGCTAAGCAACTTGTGATTGCAGAATAATGTTTGATAGTGTAACTCTATGGAACAGGAAATGAATTATAAAACACCCCATGTAGCTTCTTTTGTCCTCTGAAAAACTGATACAATAAAATATTTATCATTGTCACTGAATGCATCAGGTAAATTCCTAGGGGAGAGTTCTATCAGCAGTGAATTGAATTTAATAGTTAAGATTATAGACTTAGCTAAATCAATTATTATACAAATCTGTGAAAGGTCCTGATCTTGGAAAGATTTAAGCATATGCTTAAGCTTACATATGAGTAGTGCCAGAAGTGGGACTATTCATATGCACATAAGTCTTTGTTGGATCAGGGCCTACTTTTATTAATGTTATGTTCAATGCACAAACAATTTGTTTCAGTGAACTGGCACCATATTTAAAATAAACAAAGAGTGCAATATTTAGGCATGAATTTTCAGTTATACTGAGGCCTCTTTAAACTGGTAGGGTGGTGTAAAGGGGCCTCAGTGGAACTGAGAATAAGGTCCTTACTATTTTAGGCCATAATCTAAGCACTCAAGCATGAGCTTAATTTCAAAATCATGAGTAGTCCCAATGAAGTCCTCTTTAAAGAGAAAAATATGCTTAAATGCTTTCCTGGATCGAGGTCTAAATTTATACAAGATGGAATTTCATATCAGCCAGGGTCTTGCCAGCCTCTTCCCAGTGTGGGGGCTGAGATGGGGCAGGCAGAAAATTGAGGGGGGTGTCCCCTGGCACCACGAGGCCTTGCACCTCTCTGTGGTCCTGCCCCCACTCCTCCCCAGTAAGTGCAGGTCCCACCTTCTCCTTTCCACCTCCATAGTCCTGTTCCTTGGCCAGGATGGGGACCAGAAGCTAGAGCCGGGCAGTGCAGGGTGGCTGTTGCACTGGCTGGGGCCAAGGTGCAAATGGGCACAGCATTCCCCATCTCCTCCTTGTCCTGGTGCCCAGGGCCTCAGGGCTATGGCTGCTCCTGCCACCCTTCAACTGTTTGCAGCCAGTAACAGTGGGTCAGTCTGGGCCGCTGTAGGGAGCCCTGGACACTTCATCTACCCTGGGCAGTGTGCCCTCGTGGGTGTGGACATGGGCTGGAGGTTGCTCTCAGGTCCCCCAGTCTCTTGCCCAGGCTTACTGCTGTGCTGCTAACAGCAGAGCTGAGCACCTGGCCAGCAGCTACCATTCTCTCCATTTTGCCTTCAGAGCTGAGCAACCAGAGTGGCGGCTACTACGGAGTGGCTACAGGGAAGCTAAGGCAAATTTTGGGGTGGCTATAGCCCCCACAAGTCTGCTTAGCATTGCCCCTGATTATCAGCATAATTAAACCATAAACTTGAATCTAAACTAACATGAATTCCTTAGATCTCTTTTGTATGTTTAACCCTTCTGTCAGGTGCTGTCATCTGCAACCAGGGCAAGTTCAAATAACTAAGGGTCCTCTTAAAATGAATGCTCAGGTAAAATCCTTATTCTCTTCAGTGGGAATTCCATATGAATAAGCACTATGGGAACTTTCCCAAGGAATTTCCCCCTAGAAGTAAAGAATGGAAAAAAATTAATCTCCATTTTACTGAATTCACCGAAGGCATGTCTCATGCACTGAAGGGTGTTACCCCTGGAGGGCTATGCTGTGCACTGCAACAGATTGATTTCCATATGTGTGGGGGAATAAGTAGGTGTAAATACTGAAATATAGTAAATGATTCAGAAGTGTGTATGTTTACTAACTGATTTTTCACAGTTTTTGATTTTTAAGTGGACTGAGCTCTCTAATGTAAATAAGTTTGTTCATCATCACAATGAAACTAGGATGTGATCCACAATGAACAGTGGGATGACTCGTAACCTAAGTTGCTTTTAAAATATTTTAAATTATCATGTAAATTTTAACATTTCTATAATAAAAATATTTCATCAACTAGAGCCAAACAAATAGATCCCAATACAATGGAAGAAGAAAAGCCTGTCATCTAAGGGGTGCAAAACAGTCTAAAGCGCAGCTCACCCAATAATTGTGTCACGTCTCTTAAACTTTTCATCCAGAAAGGTATTAATTAAAGTTTAGGGCCTTGCATTGGAAAACAAGCTAGAAATTTGTTCCTGTCAGAATCAAAAGCTGTTTTGTTTCCTTGTTCACTTGTTGAATGATACTGGGCACATGGTGGGGTGGACTTCATGTTTTTACCAAGCAATGGATAGTTACCTCATTTATCTGTGATTTGCAGACCTAACATTTTTGTATCTGTCAAAAGGTAAGTGAACACACATCTTACTGAAAGTACATAATATATTTAAACATTCTGTTGTTGCACTCATCTGAAGCTATATGATGATATAGAGATTGTCATTTTGTATTTCTTGTCAGCTGAATACAGTTATATTCAAGTTCTAAATAATAATAATGTGAACTCATAGCACAGAATATTTTTAAGGCCATACAAGGTACTACAAATAAATCTCTGTTTAAATTAAATGGAGTTCAATCAAATGCCAATTCAAAACTGTATTGTAACTGTCTAAATAAACAAAGTATCCTCCAGAATTGCCTTTTTTGTCCCCTGTAACTTCTATATGGCTGAAGAATAATAAAAAAAAATTAATTCTATCATTGAGAGATGCCCAATAACATGGGCTGATTACCCCAGACATGAATGTAATAGATTTCCCTGTGGTAATAGATCAGACCTAGTCAATATGGTATGTTTAACCAGAAGAACTATAGAACAGTTCTGTAGTGCAATAAGAAAATGATGTAGTCATGAAAGAAGAGTTTCTAAACTACCTGTGATTTTTCAGCCATGATTAAAAAGACACCATTGATATTAATTTTAAAAAAAACCTAGTGACAAGAAAATTTGATTAAATAGATTGGTCCACAATAAAAAATGTCAGCAAAATAATGTTAAACTGTCTTTATTCATAGACAGCAAGTTGATACTCTATGCTTCTTATGGAATCCTTCAGGAAGACATTTGGAAAGCATGATTTGCTTCTGACTGAGGTCTGCAAGATTAGGTCATGAATAATGAAAAAATCATTAAATGATTGAATTAAATTAAGCCTTCCTAAAAGCAAGTCCTACTTGTTGTTTGTCTGTTAGAAAATACTTTAAAAAATTTCTATATACTAAGTCTTTATTATGAGCGAGTTGGGTGTATTATAGGAAGCACAGATAGTGACACCTATAGCTGAGGTTGTCTAATACTTCCCAATATAAGATCATGTTTTTAGTTGCTTGTAACCTTACCAAACTTCAGCTGTTCAGGCTTAAATTTTCTGTGATGAGTCTCTGCATTGGGATTAATTAAAATAAAATAAAATTGTTCAGCCAGTTTTGAAAAAATATGTTGGTCAAAAGCTGGGGAGTGGATAGGAGCAATAGAAGATAGTGACAGGCTGCAGACACAGGATCTATAATCTCTATAATCTCCTCTAGAATTGAACCCAGGAGTCCTGAGTCTCACCCTTCCTGTACTGTTAGTGAATATCTGTGAAGCCTACTGGCAAAATACATGTTTCAGCCTCTCGTTAGTGGCTGGTTTACACAAAGGATAACAACCAGCTATTTCTATCAGTTACTGTACTAACTCAAGTGATAGAGGTCTAACCTGTGGATTTAAAGATCCATACCCTGCTCATGATGCAAGCTGCAGTATGTTTCAACGTGATAGAATTTCTGTTTTTCATTTAAATTAGGAAACTAAATCCAAAAAACTGGTTAAAATAACATTAACCTTTCAAAATCAAATACACAGGCACAAAGGTTGTTTGGGGAAAAAATAGCATGTGAGCTTGTAATTAAATATTTTTAAAAAATTAGATTATCATATAATGCATACACAGAAGAGAGCAAAACTGAGGTTTCACAGGCAGTCTTAATTTTGCCACTTCCTAGCTTTTGAATGTTTGACTTCTCAGCCTTAATGTTCTTTTAACTTACTTTTTTGGCCATAATATATATGTACTGTATGTGTATGTGTGTGTGTATATATAAAGAGAAAACATGCACGTTTTCCATCTATTTTGAAGTCTGCTCAGTATGGACTAAGGTCACATTCACTCCATCTTGTGAAAGCCAGAGTAGCTGGGCTCCATGTGGATGGAATGGAATGAGGTGACATTTATTCTCCCATGAAGCTTCTTCACACCCTACAGCTCTAGCTCTAATCTATGAGCTGGAATAGTGACATCTACCCATCTAGCCTGCTTGCACAGAGCTCTGGATCTGCATAAATGGGTATCTGCAGTGCCTCATCCATTCCCAAAGTGACTATTTGTTGGTGCAGAGTCCGGGTCCCCAAAAGGCTGCCTGTACTCTTCTGTGCAGATAGCCAGTCTCATATATAGCTTCTATGTGGTGTTTAAGTAGTGCTTGTGCTAGCCCTCCATATCATGGGTGAATTTCTTCTTTGAAGCACATTGTGTATTGTTCAAACATCCTCTGAATACTGTCTCAGCAAGACTGGAATCTGAGAAGTTTTCTTACTATAATTAATGAAGCTTATTAAATATGCTAGAAATGGATTCTACTTCAATAAATTTAGTTATTTAGTTCTGTTGTAAATTTGCTGCCTGTTCTTATACCAGATAAAATACACGAGCCTTAATAAACCATCCTGTATAATTTGTTCATGCTGACTAGCTACAGTCCTCAGAGACCTTGCAAGTATTCCTGACAATGTCACAGTGGAGGATTATGACCCTTGACTATGAAAAGAAGAAAGAAGAGAAAATAGATATAATTAAGATGTAAATATTCAGAGCTTGATCCTGCGGTCTGTACTCAATTCTCATAGACTTCAGTGAATATATGCTAGGGCTTCTAGGAAGCAGAATAAACATATTGCATAATCTGATTTTTTTAGAGTCACATTTACTTTATTTTAGAGTTGAGCATACTTTTAAAAATATGTAATACAGAATAATAAACATTTATAATTAATTATATATTTCCAGTAATTGAGTGATGGTATAACCTACCTATTCATGGTTTACCTGCATTGTGCTAGTAGTGAGGAAGAACGGTCTAATGGATTGGGTACTAGAGTGGGACCAAAAAAATCTTCATTCAGTCCCTGTCTCAGTTGTAAACATCCTGTGTGACCTTGTGCAGGTCACTTGATTTATTCTTTCTCAGTTCCCCATCAGTAAAACAGGGACAGCTCTTTCCTACCTCACAGAGGTGTTGTGAGAATAAATTCCACTTAGGATGGTAAAGTGCTCAGATACTGTAGTAATAATGACTGTAGGGATTTTAAAAAGGAGATAAAAGATGGGGTAGTGGAATTTGATATAGTGCATCTTTAGACAAAGGTGATTACTTTAAAATGTGGAGCCTGCATCTGCACCCCAGTGAAGTCCATGGCAAAACCCCAGTTGACTTTTGAGAGAGTAGGACTGGGCCTTCAGCATTCTGAACAGTATTTAGGCCAGCAGCAGACACCACTGATTTGGTCAACTTAATGTATCCGCTTTCTACACATGCACATCATACATCATTTGAAATCTTATTATGTCTGCTTTAAGATGAGGAATAATATGGAGCTATCGAGTGGTGCTGTTGCCATAGAAATGGGGATAAACAATGACTCTATCAACACATTAAAATGCCCACTTTGAAATATTTTCATTTAACTGCTAGTTTAATGACACTGTGTAATATTTCAAGACACAAAATTGGATTTCTTTATGACCTCAAAGCATCACAACAACAAACTAAAGGGCAAAACAAAATCTAGAAATAAATGTGTACAGGTATCATTGAAATGTAATAATGATGTTTGTTCTGAAGCCTTTTTGCAGTAAGGAACAGAAGCCACAGCCATTAGCTTAAAGTGTGGAGTACAAAACGATAGAATATCTGGTTGTTAAGAAAGCATTCCTGCCCTAAGGAAGTATAAGCACCAAGAGTGACCAGATCAACAGACAGACCTTAAGATGAGAAAATAAAAATTTGCAAGATAACACTCTGGCAAAATCAGTTTCAGTTGAGAAGAGCTATACTTCCCTTTTTGTTTACCTTTGATTGTTTCTGTCTGTTCTTTAATTGTTTCTGTCAATTGTGCAAATGATTTCACAAAATTTAAATTAACTCTTCTATGTAAAAGGTGGTGGGCTAGGATTGGTGAAAAATACTGTTTTGTAATATTTTAGTTTAAAATTATTGGTTACGATATAGTTAAGTAGGACCCAAGTTTTAACTATGTAAACTGAGGTCCAGGAAGGAATTCTTTGGATCCTAACTCTGGGACAAATCCTTTGAGATCAAAGCTGCCAGACCTCAACACCCTGCTGAGATACTGTGCAGAGGCCAGAGTTCTGGATGATCTAAATCTTGACTGGCCATTAAGAAAAGTGTGTTTGCGTTACTGAGAGTGCTGAGCATTGTATGCTTAGTGTGTGCACTCTGTTGATTAACTGTTAATAAATATAGGTTAAGGATATTACTGTATAAGGCTCTTTCACTGGGAAAAGGTCCCGCAGGCCCATAGATCCCTGAATCCACTGGAAAGGGGTATTAGCCCTGAGCCTATGAAGGGGTAAAGTTGGGTCTCTTACTTCCTGAGGACCCAAAAGACAAGGTAGGAGGCTGAGAGTCCTAAACTGTCAGGTAACAGATGGTGACATTTCTAGTCACCATCATTATCATCATCTTGTTCATAATTATGATCTCTGTTGAGAATGTGTGGGTTACAACAGTCTTCATTGCCTTGGCATATACACTGTTCTTTGCAGGGAAGACTATCTGAGTACAGACATGACTGTGCAGTTACCCCTATTGGTATAGGCACAGATATGGTCTTGTAGAAGCTAAGATGTCATTGTGTCCTTAAAGAATACAGAAAGTAGTTCATCATCCACGTGTTTCCATCTATGTTATAGTCATGATCCAATATCTGGTTTACCTATGAACAGTGATATCCAAATTTTTGTTTGCCAAGCTGCTCTTTTGACATGCTCTTCAAAACTGTCCTCATATAGTGGGAGTTTGACCAGCGACTTGTTCTTTTTGATGGCTAGATTAAGGTGAAAGCAATTCAGGTCTCTGTGGGTCTCTTTTTTGTTTTTCTTTGCTCTGTACCTTTTCTGTCACTCTTTCCCAATTTGGCAAGATCTCTCAAGCAGTAAGCCCCCTTTGTTTTGACAATATTAAACACAGATTTTCTCCCTCTCCCCTCCAATACCAAGTAGGGATGACATATAGTCACATCCTGTTAAATCATGTTCAGCAGGAAGTATGTTTCAGAAGGCAGGAGTGGCAGCTTCACAAATTGCATGCACAGGTATGAAGTGACACTTGTCAGTTGTGCTGCGAATGGTGCCTGTTTCAATCCACATGTTATCAACGTGTTCCATTTTGAAAAGTAGTGAACAGCAAGAACCAAAACATCTGTATCTGGCTACCTAATTACTCATTCCTTTGACACCAAGAGGCCCAAAAGTCTTACTGGCACATATAGCATGCAGAAGCATCCTGGTATCTGCTTCCTCTTGAGTACTGATCAAGTCTTAGGCTTCTTAATTATCTATACTGGTGATAAACTTGGCTACTTCACCATTGGAAAAGCCTCCAGCAAAGAGGAGCATTTGTGCTGGATATGCTCCTGCTCTCTCAGGTGCATTTTGAACCATATATTCACAGAGGAATTTTACAAGTGATTGCTTGTTGGATGACTGCTTGTTGGATGTCATATATTTGAAAAACAGTAATGCTGTGAAATGCAGCAGTCATATATATGGAATTTATCTCCAGCCATCATTTATATGACAGCCATGGCATCGCTGATGTATATTGTGGTTTCTTTGTTGCATGATCTTAGATCATGGATTCTTTCAGCCTGAAGCTCTAATTCAGCTTATTCTGTTCTTCTCATAGTTCCATCAGCATGGAAGAGGGACAGAGACACAGGTCCTATTCAGTGACAGTAGCGGGGTGGTCACCCCGGTCCTGCCTGTAAGGGTTAAAAAGAAGCCCTGGGAAGGGCTAAGGCCATGCCCCAATCAGGGCCCAGCTGGCCCTTATAAGAGAGCAGTGGGCCAGGAGCAGAGAGTCTGTCTCTAGGTGTTGAGAGGGATGGGCCTGGCTGCGTGGAGCTGAGCAGGGTACCTAAAGTTAAGCAGGGCTGGGGAAAGGCCAGAGGAGCTGGGGAGCTCTTGCCTGGAAAACCCCCAGGCTGCAGGCCTTGTTAAAGGCCAAGAAGGGTACTGGGGTTGCAGAGGGGCAACCCAAGGGAAGGCAGAGGCAGCAGGACCAAACCCTCCTTGCCAATGATGAGTGGCAATTATACTGCACTCTGTCCCAGTGAGTGGGGGGCTAGAGGGTGGCTGGCAGTAGACAAAGACTGAGGCAAGGTGGGGATAGGGGGTTGGGGGTTTGCTGGGGAGGGGAGACCCAAAGAGACCATGCGGTTCTGCAGGGGGCAGAACCCCAGCAGAAGGGTCACTTGAGTCCAGGAGGGACTTGAGCCCAATGGCAAGCAGGACAACCAGCCTGCAGAGGGCGCTCCGGAGGCTGGAAACACTAATTCCCTGGAAGATCAGCGGGAGGCGCCATGCCAGTGTGTCATCACCCCGCTACGTCATGGTGGAGAATGCAGGCATAGGCAGTCCACCCCCGATACAAGGGGCAGGACAAGGACTGTTGGACGATTGTCCAGATAGTGGAGAGCAGGGGAAAGAAAGGGATGATGGATCCTGGATACGCTGGGGTCTTCTATGCTGAGACCCTAGGTGCCATCCTGGCTGGTCCCCAGTGTCAGCGCCCCAGCAGAAGTGGGCTGACAACCTGGAGGGAATCCCGGAGGCCCAGGAGGAACTAGGGGAGGTGCAGAAGGCCCTCCAGAAACAGTTGGGCCAGCTGGTATGAGAGAGGTGGGCCCTGGTAAACCTCCTTAGGAAAGAGTTTCAGAGAAGTGGTGGAGAAGGACGTAAAAGGCTGAGATCCAGGGCCAGGAGGCCTGCAGCCTAGCACTGGACATGTTATGCCTGTTTAAGGCATGGGCATATCAAGCAGGATTGTCCCTACTAGGACGGAGGCAGGGAGCCTCACCCAGGGACAGTCCACTGGGTAAGGGAACCCACGCGGGTGCCAACCTATTGGGCCTGTGGGCAAGAGGGCCACATGCAGTGGGCATGCCCAGGCCGAAAACAGAGGATCCAGGTCTGCTCTGGTGGAAGGGTGGGACCCAAGAGGGACCAAGAAAGGAGCCAGAGGGTGCGTGTAAAACGGCTACATTAAACTTCACACACATGGTACTTTTTGGAGATTTGCCATACACCTAATTTAACATAAGGCTTAATCCATAACATTTTGATTGCAAAACCTGCTACAGCTTCATGGTTACTACTATCAAGATTTTCTTAATGTAGGGTTTCTTTTGTAAAGTAAAATTCACTGTCGTTACTCTCAGGGTTTTTTTTAATTGATTACTTTTTGGCAATTGCCTGAATTCTGATATTCTAGAGACTTTTAAATGAGCCAGTTCAGCGAATGTTTTTTGGTTCTATTTTGTTTAGTTTTTCCAAATTGTCTAATTCACTGAAAAGTGAATGATCATCCTCAGTAAAAACAACTCAAGACTATTCACTTTTATTTTTCAAAATTGAAGCAGTCTTTGATATTTCTGATGCTCGGTATCAGTAGCAAATACTGTGTTTGAAGCAGATACCAATATATAGTGTTTGGATATGATTTAATTAAATTAAACTGTTTAATGGTATAATTTATTTTTATAGATTTACAACAAAATGTCTTTATTGCATTAAGAAATCTTTTGGTTTGATTAAGAGGGAATGACAGCAGGAATGCTTATGGTATCTCCACAGAGCCAAGAATTAGCATAAAGATGTCAGTGTATCCCTCTTGAAAATTTTTTCTAGGGAGAAGGTGATCTCTATGAAAAATGTATCTATACCAGTGTCACCTAATTGTCAATTCTGGAAGTCAAGACTATAAAAGAATCATCAACAACAGTGCAGGGCCCCTATGAAAATTATTAGCACTGGAAAGTTCTCCCTTAAGTATTTCTGATCCTGATCATGTGAGAGAGTTTAACTTCCATAATTAAACCCCAATGAAAAAGAGGATGGGAGGTCCCTTATGATACTAATATTAGATTCATACAAACATGTTTTCCTTCTATTTCAGCAAGATTTTTATGCAGGAAGGATAGTGTATAATGTTAGTAATTTTCTCATTAGGCATGTTCTGCTCTTAATAGCAACAGTGAAAATTCACAACAACTCTCTAAGGATTTCTTTTAAAAGGATATAATTTTTGAAGGGTATTGAGATTTTTTTTTAAAAAAAGAAAGAAAAACATTTCTATGTTGGAATTAATAAGAAAACTGGACAGGAAACTGTGCCTTAGAAAACTTGTCTTTTCACAATGTGCCTTGCAACTTAAAGCAATTCTCATGGACCACCTTTTCACCCATTTGCAATTGTGTAATATCCCTGTAGCAACTGCATACATGAAAAACTAATATAGGTAAAATATTTAATCTATGTTTGTATGTCATTCATGTGAGTTAGCAACTGGAAAATAAGAGGAGAACCAGCACCTACTATGTCTCAAGCCATTGCTCGCAAGTAGGAAGTACTCTCCACACTGCAGTTTGAGAACCACAGACTTACAAGATACATAAGAAAGAAAGAGTGTAAATATTTCAGAGTGAGTTTTACCAAAATGTACCATAGGATATTGATGTGGACACGGGCAAAATGAGGACAGACACATTAATGGACTTAAATGGCAGATCACAACTTTTATTAAACTTTAACAAAGGAGAAGGGTGCTATCTGCTCATCAATCTTCTCCCCTCTACCAAGCATTTAATTGGTTCCAGTGCAGGGGTTACAGAACTCCTTGCCATATAACCCATAACGGGTGCCATGGTTACAGGGCTCCTTCTCATGTAACCCATAACGCAAGGTAAGCTCTCCTGAGCCTACCTGCCAGGACTCAGCTTTCTCTTGGTCCTAGCACCTCCCCCCTGAGAGGGTGCAGCAGGGTGGGGAGCTTGGCCCACGAGAGCCACAAGGTCTGGTCCTATCAATGAGCTCAAGGCTCAACACCAAAATCCCAGGTCTTTTCCTCTGGGAACCATTAATTTTAGCCTTGTAACTGCACTGGAAACTGGTTGTAAGTTGGGAGGAATAAATAACTCCATCACAGTACTTGAGTTAGATATTAAGCCCATTCCTACTCAACCCACTGTGACTTGAAGGTGCTGTGAGGAAGACAAAAAACTACTTAGTCCTCTGCCAATTGTCCCATGGGAGAAGAAAAATCCTTCCTGACTCTCTAAACTGGTGATTGGCTAGACCCACAGCATCTGTCAAACTGGGTTCCCATTGCTACATTGGGTGCATAGGGTGGGCTGCTGGAAAGGAGCTGAAAGAGGCTCCACATGGCCCCTGTGCTGGGCTAAATCCTGGGATCTAGGAAATGCTGGACAGCCAGCATCTCTCTACTCCAGCTGTCCAATGGGAGCCAGAGATTCCCAGGTGAGGAGCTACCTATTGTCCCTTAGTGAGTGTCCCCCGCCCTTGCCATTGGGACTATCCCCCTTTCACTGCTAGCCCCATCAAGTTCCCCACCTGTAAATGTGAGTGGGTAGCATATGTCTTCATATGGGGCAAATTTTCAAAGCTCCCTCACTGAGAGAAATTGGAAACAATGCATGTGAAGTCATAACTTGTCTTTTTATTTTCCTGTGCACAGACTTGCTTTTGTTTATGGAGCCTGGGTGATTGTATATTCCAAAAGCCTTGGCAACCTCAGCATCCATGTGGACAATGATTTTTCTGAGTTCAGGATTTCAAGGTCACTTTAATGGCCATGGGCCTATCCCAAGTGGCTCTTGGCCCAGCTGGTCACATTCTTGATCCAGTATTTGGGCTTGGATTAGACATAGGAAAGGGGATATAGGCCCCAGCCTTACAAACACTTAGTCACATATTTAAAATTAAGCATGTGAGCAGTCCCACTGAATTTGTAAACGAGCACTAAACATGCTCAGATTCGACTCTACTATTACACTCTGCTCACATGCCTGCCTGCTGCCTCCTGAATTTCAGTTTTGCTGCAGCTGTCACTAGTGGGAGGAGGGAAAGTGCATAGTGAACTATCCCAGAGCACTACATGAGTGTGGCATCATCACGCTAGTAGTATGAAACAGGCGGAGTAATATACTATTGATAAAATGATGTAATGGGCTAGACACAAAGTGCTATCAAATGCTCAGTGTGAACAACTTGATAAATAAACATTTTCCCATCTAATCTATTTGTTATAGTAACCTCAAGGGTTAATTATAACAATAGTAGGTGTTGAATTTGCATCTGGAAATATGGTTTTTCAGGATGACTATTCCTTTTCTGGGTATATTTCACTGGCAGCATGTGACATCAGCAATCAGTGATCTGTGCTGGCTCTTATTGGTTGCTGCGTAGGGTTTAAGATGTTGGTATTGACTTATAAAACCCTAAATAGGTTGGAATTTGCCTACTGGAGAGACAGTCTCTCTTCCTGCCCCAAAATACTCAAGCTGGAGTCACTTCAGTTTAAAAGAGTGGGGCTGTCATTAGAGTATCTTTCAACAGGGGCCTTTAACTTTAGAATTTACTCTTCCTCACACATGTTTTGAAATACCCCAGAGCTGTTGGTCTTCAAGGTGCCTTAGAAAGTCTATCTAGCTTTTGGGACAGGGAGGATTATGATGGAGGCTATGCAGTGTTTGAATATGATTCTTATTTTTAGCATTGTGGATAAGAAGAAGCTGCTTCGTATAATCTTGTTCACACAATTATATTTATAAAACACATAAAAAGTCATAGAGTCTTCACTAGGTGATATTGTTAGTAAACCAAAATCAATCATGCAATAAAATCCGTTACCCAAAGTACTTCTGCAGTGATGTTTTGTGTACACAATGAGTACTTGTACATTTTGAGCAGCTCTCTTCATTGCACAAAGCTCTGAAAATTTTCCCAGAAAGAACTAGTGTCATGATAGTTCTGTCTTAATGTCCAGACCAAGGAATCCACTAAGCACCTGAACGTTAAGATATATATCTGAAATTCCATATGGTTTAAGATTCATGCCTCATCAATATTAAAACATCTAATTCATCTCAGTTTTTCATCTCTTATTTGTAAGCAACAACACATGATGGTCTTAGCAGAGATTATGAAATATTTGCATTACTTTGTGTATATAATGAAGCCTGAAGCAGAAGTTTACCATAACAGATGCCACAGTTTGATTACAAGCTTAGACTGAAGCTCTTGATATTAATAGTGTGACTGTAGGTCTTAAGACCTCAGCATTTTTAAAAAACGTATTAATTTGAATACTCTACAAGACATTCTATAATGCAGCAAAACTAAGATTGCATAAATAAAATATTACCAAACACAGCAGTAAGGAAAATATTATAGCCTACTGTTATTTACTCAAGTGAAATGTATTCCTCTCCTAGTTTTCCTCTCCTAGTAATAGGGTATGGACGTGGGAAAAACAGTGCAGTGCCTCGTAAATGTGGTGTACATATTGTGCAGAGGTGAAAGATGGCTCTACAGTAATATTCTCCCTTGGGAGTATTTCCTTTAGACTCTGAAGGGTCCCAGATTTGGGGTCCAGCTCATGCCTGAAAGTCTACATCACAATTAAATAGCCCCGAAAACCAAGCCCTGTAAGCCCCAGACAGCTGACATGGGCCAACCACAGGTAGTTAATTGCAGTGTAGACACCCTCTGTGGCTACAACGTGTGCCAAAAAGCAACAGTGTTCATGGTGGAGGAATTGAGGAACAGTCATTCAGCACAGCATGCTCCTCTCTAAAAGCAGCGTAACATTCCTTTCCTGGCTCTGACCCTATGAACAGAGAGAAAAACATGCTACTGTTGGGGGCCCAGTCAATGGCAGGATGGCATGTGCTTGCTAGCCAAGTCTGGAGGAAGTGACAGGACAAGCATGGGGCATGTCAACTGGGGTGAAAATGGCCGAGAACTATCAGGTTTTTCACAGCTAACTCCATGAGAATAGTTGGCTTCTTTGAGAATTGACATCCAGGGCCTTCAAGCAGAATTGCACAGCGGCTGGTTTGACTGCAAGAGGGAAGGAGACACTGAAGTGGAACTAGCCCAGCAAGTCCTCCCCTTTTCTTTTGTTCTGTGGAGTATATGGGTCTGTTAAGAAACTCACTCAAAATCAGACTGATTCAGTCACATCAACAGTCTTCAAAAATGCTGGCGTTTGAACAGTCTGTGAATATTTATATTTAATATAAACACTATTATGGCAAAGGAAATATTTACCCATGTTGTGAGTAATTAATCAGGTAATATATTCATAGTAAGAAATAATTATGAGGTGTATATTATTTTACTATAATGCTAGATAAAGTGCATATTTTTAATAATGGGAGGACCCAATTCACAACAACATTTAAGAACATGCTTAAGTCCATTACTGAATGTGTAGGATTTACATATATGTTTAAACATCCTGTTTTAATGGGGATACCTTCCTGAATTAGGATTATAGAAACTGCATGAATAGAAAAACAACATGTGCTATTTTTGCATATGTATATATTTTTCAGCATATTATGAATGTATCTAATAGAATATTTGTATTTTGATTATTGTATTAATTATGATCCACATACTCATAGAAAGGAAAAAGCAGAGGACCATGGTCACCATGACTATGGCCAATGTAGTGACAGATCACAATCATCCTAAATCTCAGCTGTTCTTTTAGGAAAGCAAAACCATAAGGATGTCAGAAAAAAATAATGACTTAAATGTGCCAATTATAACCTTTTGCAAAGAGAAAATGTAATGTTTTTCCAAAGCCTTGCTTATACATTACTTCCTATTAGATGTAAGCATTGAATCACTGATATATTTAGCCACTTCATTAAATGTATATTTTTCACATACAAATCTAGGAGAGATCCACAAAGGGATTTAGGTGCCTAACTGCCACTTCAGGTGCATATATCCAAAATTTAGATCCTCAAAACCACCACTCAGCTGCCACCTAAATCTGTAGGTACCTAAATTTCTATTGATAAAGTCTCCATGATCCCTAAAAATGTGCTAATAAGCATGCGCACAACTGCCTCACTCTAGGCACCTAACTCACATCTAAGCCCCAGTGGCATCCTCAAACTATACATTCCCCACCTATCTTCCCTGCAAGGCCCAATTTGGTAGGTAGCTTCTGTGACTGCCTACTTGATTGAGTCCCACACAAAACAATGGGGAAGGAGGTGGTGGTGCCTCCCTCTCTTCTTATAACTTTTAGCCCAGAATGTAGCAGACTCGGGTTTAATTTCCCTCTCTATCTGATTTATTGCAGAGGTTTAAACTTGTATTTCCCCCATGCTAGAAGAGGGTCCTAAATCACTAGATTACAGGAAATTCTGTGGAATGAATTTCTCAATCTGTCCTGCTGAAACTGTGGCACTGTGTACAAATAATTAAATAGTAATTGGGCAAGATAGCGAGAATGACTCTATTGCCCAATGGTTAGCACACTCCCCCTGTGATGTGAGCAACCCAAGGTCAAGTCCCCCAGCTCAAATGCATATTTAAATTTTTAGATACAGTGGAACAGCTCCAACAGGAGAAACTGAGAACACTCTACTCCAGAATATCCCATAGCCCAGAGGTTTGGACACCTCCTAGGAGATGGTGCACTCAAGTCCCTTCTCCAGAGGAGGGACTTGAATCCAAGTCTCCCATGTCTTAATGAGTGCTCTAACCATTGAGTTAAAAGTTATAAAGGGGTGTATTTTACTCCTCAGCTCTCATGAGAAAGGGCAAAGGCACCTAACTGTGCAACAAAATGGCAGATGAAATTCAATGGTGATAAATGCAAAGTAATGCACCCTGGAAAAAATAATTCCAACTATACATATAAAATGATGGGATCTAAATTAGCTGTTACCACTCAAGAAAGAGATATTGGAGTCATTGTGGCTAGTTCTCTGAAAACATCCACTCAGTGTGCAGCGGCAGTCAAAAAAGTGAACAGAATGTTGGCAGTAGGAATAGATAAAAGAGAAAATATCATATTGCCTCTATATAAATCCATGGTACACCCACATCTTGAATACTGCATGCAGATCTAGTCACCTTATCTCAAAAAAGATATATTGGAATTGGAAAAGGTTCAGAAAGGGGCAACAATAAAATTATCAGGGGTATGGAACAGCTTCCGTATGAGGAGAAATTAATAAGATTGGGACTTTTCAGTTTGGAAAAGAGATGACTAAGAGGGGTTATGACTGAGGTCTATAAAATCATGACTGGTGTGGAGAAAGTAAATAAGGAAGTATGATTTACTCCTTCTCATAACACAAGAACTAGGGGCCACCATATGAAATTAATAGGCAGCAGGTTTAAAACAAACAAAAGGAAGTATTGCTTCACACAACGCAGAGTCAATCTGTGGAACTCTTTGCCAGAGGATGTTGTGAAAGCCAAGACTATAACAGGGTTCAAAAAAGAACTAGGTAAGTTCATGGAGGATTGGTCCATCAATGGCTATTAGACAGGATGGGCAGGGATGGTGTCCCTAGCCTCTGTTTTCCAGAAGCTGGGAATTGGTGACATGGGATGGATCACTTGATGATTAGCTGTTCTGTTCATTCACTCTGGGGAACCTGACATTGGCCATTGTTGGAATACAGGATCTTGGGCTAGATGGACCTTTGGTCTGACCCAGTATGGCCATTTTGATGTTCTTACTACAGGAGAGGGTGCACAATTGTGAATTCCAAGAAGAGGATGGTGCCTCCCTCCACTCCCGACTTAGGCATTGAAGTCCCTTTCAGAGGCATGGCATAGGACCCACCCTTCTCCTCAGAATTTTATATTAGCTAGTTTAGGCAGCTTCCTGATCAGCTTGCTGGCTTTTGTGGATTACATTCTTAGGTGCCGCAACTCTTCCCATGCATTGTATAGGGAGCCTAGCTTGCGGGCTTTGGATTCAGTAGGCAGCAGGATGCCTAAAAATTAGACATTGAAAATGCTGTGTGTAAGTCCCTCTTGTGAATTTAACCATTTGTGCTTTCATATAAAAGAATAGTAAATACCTTTCACTTCACTGTTCCATGACCATGAAAAATGTGATGTTTTAGTAACGGTGACATGTAAGCAATTTTCAGTGAATGCAAAGACTTCCACATAATAAGAGTCACAGGTGTAGCACTGATGCCTTTGACATTAGTAAAGAAGCATTTTTGATAGATGGTGACAAAGCTTTATATAAGGCCAAATTTATCTCTGATGTAGTTTCACTGATGTTAATGATTACACCAGAGATTACTGTGGTGATCCATTATCTTTCATCTACCTAGTGTTGTATTTTTTAAAAAAATAATTATATATACGTATACATATTATGAAAGCAATCAAGGAAAGATAGACATTAACTTAAAACCTTAATGTACTATCATAGAAGAGGCCTTTCTCCACTTAGTAATATTACAAGAAAAGATGTTATAGTTTTTTCACTGTTTAAAAAAGTCAATATTTACAGTATTATTAGAAATACTGTAATACTGTGCTTAGCATAGGATGCAGTTGCAGTAACTTAGATACCAAAATTTTGATAAATTCTCATTTATTCAGAATGACCAGTGTATCTAATTCAGAGTGCACAATTTTCTGAACATTTTTTTATTGTACTGTCTATTAACTGGTTCTTTTTCTGTGTCCTCTGACTGAGCTAACCATTGTGATGGTTTTCAAGACAATGAAAAATCTAAGGCTATCCTAACAGCTTCATGACAGACTTGACTTTGATTTCCAGTCCCTTGCTTTCCAGGCAAGAAGTGATTGGAAGTGCTGGGGAGAGATTGTATCAGTCTTTTGGATCAGTGAACAGTGGCACATCTGGTAACTAAGAAAAGCTCTCATATGCTTAGGGAATAGCAGCTAATCTTCCTCAAATGGAAGAATGACGGCAGTGAGATTAAGGCCTTGAAAGAGAAGATTTGGAAAAACTTTGGAAAAACTTCAGCACCCTTATGGCAACCTTTCATCGATGAAGGGGGAAAATAAAAAATTCAGTTGTTTCTCTTTTAACAGAGTAATTTTTTCTCAAGTACATTTAAGTGTGCATATTACATCTGTCCACTGTTTCTGGCAACACTGCAAACATCAATTCGGTTTGAAAGCTTCTTGGTGGAAAAAGAGAAGAGATTTACAGGCAGTACAGTTAACGGGAGTATCAGTTCTGAGCCTCAAAGTAGGTTTGGTATTGAGTCAGAAACTCAGAAATACATACCAAGTTAAGCTAAAATTCACCAGCTTCCAGACTCTCTTAGCTAATTAAACACTTTTAGTAATGGTGCCATTTCAGCACCCTAGGCCCTTGCTATTTGTTTATGTAGCACTGTGTGACAGACAGAACGTGCTTGTTTCTCCACTGCCTTGCATCTTGTGTAGTCACTTACACCTGATAGGCAACGGAGAAACAGAACCTACAAAGAAAGAGATGTATAGGGTAAGTCTGAAGTGCTATAAAACTCCACCAGGCTCTGTTATTGATTCTATTTTGTAATGAAAGTAAAAATTTCCCATAAGATGAATCAAATAAACTCTGTAATATGCATTAAAAATGAAAGGCACTAGCTAAACTGTTGCTTCCTATCTAATTACTTCCATTTCATTTAACATAGCAGTTTTTGGGGAAAAAGCATAATTAAACTTTTCTTTAATGTGGTTTGTTTATATCTAGATAGGAATGATTGTTTACAGGGATTCTGTATAATGAAGGGAAAAGTTCAGCTGTATGAAGTTGTTCTTTGCGACTTGAATATGGGAATAATAGATTCCTTCAACAATATAGTTTATTCCTGGTTACATTAAAATTTCAGGAGAGGTTCTAGTCTTTCAGTTTAGTTTTATATAGTGCCTTCCATATTCTGGGCACGAATGACCACTTTGCTCCTGGTAAACGATTAAAAGAGTTGTAAAACTTACAGTGCTTGGCATAATCAAGTACTATTAGGACAATAAAGTGGGAATTGGATTGGTATTTGATGTGTACCTGAAGTACAGGAGTTTAGGTATTCGTGTACTCTCCTGGCGAGGAAAGGTGAAACAGAGGATAACTTGTGATAGAGGGAGTAGTGGTTGTCGCAGCTTAGAAGAAATACAGGCAGGTATGGAAACAACAGTGTAGTGAGTCTTGAATCGTAACTGACAGTTGTAATATAACCCGGCCAAAACAAACCTTCAGACAGTTGGAGATTTAAACTAAGAGCTCCAAAGTCTTCCTAACTAACATGGAGTAAAAGTATATGTAACTTGTGTGAATATAATGTAAGTGACATATAAACATGCCATCACTGCTGTTCCCTAGAGGAAGTGGGCCCAACCACTACTTGATGCCTGGTTGGTGTCCTCTTCACCACTCATTCTTTCTTTCTCTTCCCTCCCCCTCCCCACATTCTCCATAGTGGCAGGGTGAAAGTGAGTACAGGAGAGGAGACAATAATAAATGAAGTGAGTATGGAATGAAGAAATAGATGGAATGAGAGAGGGGTCTGAGTAAAGAGTTTAGATTAGTGGTAGAGGAGAATCAGGTTAACAATGTGCTGAGGTAATTATCTAACTTGCTGCAACCCAATGTAACCAGATCTCTTTCATGGGCAGATTTCTTGACAATTCCTGCACTCAGGGCATGCAGATGTGGTCTTTCCTCTACTCAGGAGAAGAGTGTTGACCCTCTTACTACAAGACATATTCTATATATTCTGTCACAGTGATGCCTATAAAAATCATAAAATGAATATATTACAGTCTAGAATGTATAGGTGGTTCACATTGCAAATGCTGAAAATGAATTGTATGTAGATGTTATTATTTAACACTTATTTTGTATCTTAAGACTATAACCAAGTTTGCCCTATTGTACAAACCATATAATAAATGATGGTCTATCTATGCTCCAAAAAGCTTTCAATTTAAAGACTGATTTTGGAGGATATGGGGAAGAATATAAGAGCAAAGGTGAGGTGGTCTGTTGTACGCTGAAGCTGCTATAATATACATTGAGATTTTTTAAAATGTAAAGTGTCCTGACACTCAATTATTTTTAAAATAAACAAAACAAACCACAGCATTTTATTACATTTTCCTTTGTTAATCATATCTATTTACAACCTTAACTCCAACCTTAATTATTTTGTTTGGGAATAAAAGTCTGGTTCTAGTCTGATTGAATGACAGTGCAACAGAGGCCATACAGTTGATTTTTGACAGGGATGTTATTAATTTACATAATCTAGTAGCTTTATCTAAAAGGTATATGCAGGGGGAGAAAAAGACAAGACAATATCAATTAAATAAAAGATCCCAAATATTATGGTTGTCTAATAATTCCCATTATAACCCATTATATTCTATTACTTATATCTTTGCTAAATTTTAATTGTTTGAGCTGAAATTGTGTAGATATGATCTTGCCCTCTGTTTTAATGTTTCTTTTTTAAGTTTTAGCAAAAAATTATGCAGCACTTTCTGACAAAGCGCAAAGTGAAAACTAGATAGTTTTAACAATCTTAACCAATATTTCCAGTTTTTTAAAGATTTCTAGCTCCTTAAGGGTTTTCAGCAAAACTTGAACTGTGTCAGACAGTTCAGTGGTGAGAGAGGTGGCTTTTGTTGTCCCTGTGAAAATTCATCCAGATTTTGCTAAATTACAAGCTTTAGAAAACCACTGTTTGCACATGTGCAATAGAGCTTGTTAAACTCTCTTAACATTCTTTCTCCACGGCACATCCTTCTCAGTCCTAATGAGTCTCTTACATCATTCTGAAGCAGTCATAGAGACAAAAATGTATCCTACTCCTGCTTCTGATCTAGGGGAAGATGCCCTGGGCTGGGACCCAGCAAGACCGTAGGTTCTCGACTCTGCTTTCCTGCTGAATGATGTTACTAATTTTGTATCTTCACAATCCTTAGTATTAAGCCAAGCCTCAGCCCCCTGATTAAAGAAGGGACCGGAATCAGCCCTCCTTACTCTCCATTTCACAGTAAACACTATTCCATACACTGAATGAAGCAGAGGTCCTGTGGAAAAAATAGAATGTCATTATGTAATTAAAGACGGTACCATAATACATATACACAAGGGAGCTGAATTACGGTCACAAAGACAATTTTGGTATTTTCTTTTTAGTGCTTGACTTCGCATCCTTAATAAGATCTGAAGAGAAACCGACACCAGCTTAAGTATTTGTATGTACCGGTATATATAAATTAGACTGTAGCCATTCATAAAATCCTGCCTTCTGATGCCATTATCCTTATGAGTCACTCCACATATTAAATACACAATGAAAGATAAATTCTACTTGGCTTATGGTTAAGGCTACATTTTAGTCATGGGTATTTTTAATAAAAGTCATGGACAGGTCACGAGCAGTAAACAAAAATTCGTGGCCCGCGGCCTGTCCATTACTTGTACTATAATTACCTCTGACTAAATCTTGAGGGGTCAAGAGGTGCTGCGGGTGCTCGTGGAGGGTGGTCCAGGAGATGCCGCAGGTGCTCGAGAGGTGGCAGCTCGGGGATGCCACGGGTGCTCGGGGAGGGGCAGCCTGAGGGGCACTGCAGGTACTTGGGGTGGAGCATCCTGGGACCCCTGCTGGTGCTGGGGGGGGTTGGCAACACGGGACCTCCACTGGTGTTGGGGTGGTTAACAGAGCTGGCAGGCTCCCTACCCAACACCTTGCAGCTCCCTGGAAGTGGTGACATGTTTCTCCCTCGACTCTTAGCTCCACGCATGGCTCCTGCCCCAAGCACTGGCTCTGCAGCTTCTATTGGCTGGGAACCCTGGCCATTGGGAGCTGCCAGGGGGGGTTGGTGCCTACAGGTGGAGGGAGCTGAGGGAAGGGGATGTCACCACTTCCAGGGGGCCTCCCAAGGTAAGCACTGCACAGAGCTCTCCTCCCTGCCTCATATACCCAAACTCTTGATGCTGCTGGGGAGGGAGGGACACGGTGGCCCATGACTGCCCCAGCAACAGCTGGTGCAGCTGGGCTAGCGGCTGTCCGGGCTTCTCGGGTGGCCCCTGGACCAGCTGCACTGGCCACTGCAAAAGTCACAGAAAGTCATGGAATCCATGACTTCCATGACAAACTTGCAGCCTTACTTCAATTCTTTTGTAGCTTGGAGTTTTGATTTTAATCTTCATGCCAAAGATTACAAAATATGTCCCCATCTTGTAAGTCAGCCTGTCAGTGCCACTACTCCAAGTCAGAACATTCACCCTCTCTTAAACCAAGCTACGCTACACTAAAATGTCTCTGTCTGTCTGGGTAACAAAACTGGTGAAAGAACCTCATTTGCTTTTTTCAAGCACTGAACAACCGACTTACAAGATGGGGTTATTTTTTGTTATTTTTAGAGTTCTGGTTATTGAAGTACTTCCATATCAATAAATCTTGTCATAGACTCTTATTCCACCTCCTCCTCCCCACAAAAGAGAGAGAGGATGCCAGCTTCCTTCAATCCTATCTTGAGCAGTAGTTTTCTGTCTTGCTTAACCTTGTGACCAGAGACAGTCCCACATTTCTTTGTGGGTTCTAAGATGGTTAGGATAGAATAGACAAATTCACTTGTGAATTAATATGAATAAAAATCATTCATATATAAGAAGGTTTTAGATTTTCCAATGGCCAACTATATTCCCTGATTTTGGTAATTTGCTTTCTAATAGCTATGGCCAAAGGTTCAGGAGGCAGAGGAGACATCACAGGAGACAAAGTGTAGACCTGTCTTTTAAATTACTATTTTATTTTTTACCTTTTTACAATATTATGTATGCTTATTGCAAGCATATAAGATTATGTATTTGCTTATTATGGCATCTCTAAATTGGCTAACCCTACTGATCTGAGTGCTGATGCACTTCACTAGAAAGTCACCGAAGCTACTCAAGAAGAAATATACCAATTGCTAGGTAAATAAATCTTGGAATATTTGCGGCTCTTGGGAAGAGAAATGTCCCCTCAAATTATCTACTTGGTATCTTTCACTTTTTGAAACCAACTTGATCAGATTGTATAAAAGAGGGCATTAGGCTTCCTAAGCTCATAAAAAGTATTTAATCATTAGCTCTCAATCTACATTTAATGGAGATATTAGCATTATTTTGCATTTGCTGACCCAGCCTTCCTAATATTATCATGGCATTAAACATACTGTGCAGCAACTCTCCACTTTCATGAATCACATTAAATAACCTGGACATAGATGGGAATAATATTGCATCAGGCTATATAGAATGGATCTGATTTTGGTTTAGATATTTTATTTAGATAAGCAAAATGCACAAGTATAATAAACCACTTTCCAGTCAAACATTTCCTCAGGAATTTCTGTAAGGAGGGTTAACTGGTAAGTGAAAATCAAGGGTTTAATGGTCTCCAAGTACTCCTTGACATTCTTGTTATTTCAAGTCTAGGGTGACAAGGTATAAGTGGGTCATCAAGGGATTCTTTTAAAATTTTCCCTTTTTATTCATGAAACAGTATTACATGAATGTGCGCTCAAACACATGGATTTATTATGCTGCACCTTGAGGCATCTTTGAAGGACCTAAGTAAGTCAGTATTCTAAATTTTAATTCAGAGACAAGGCCATTACAGTGCACTAATCCTTCCTGAAGCTCTTCGAGATTTTAGCATGTGAGAGCCACTTTATTACTGCAAAATACTATTTTGTAAACCGAAGGATACAAGAACTCTCCAGCTCTATTAATAACTCCACTGGCAGTGGCTTTATCCCAAAACTTAGATGATTTTATGTCCTATGGGGTGTGTACAGCCTAAACACAATGTTCCAACAGGGAAAGACAATTTACCTCCCCCTTAATTCCCCCCCAATATGTTTCCTTGCTTGCATGGGTTGTATGCTTAATTCCCTGGTTCCTAGATTGCAACTTCAATACACTAGGTTGTAAAATATATAACAGCTTAATTGTCTCCTCTCTGCTCTTGCTTATTTAGAATGAAACTTGCCCTTTAACATTACAGTGGCTTCAAATCAAATTTAGCAGGTTAATCTACAGCAGCTTCTTCATTGCTCTTCGCCCCCGGAGGATCAAGATTATTAAAACCAAATAAACCCACTGGTTCCGGGGGGGGAGAATCCCGCAGGTGTCTTAATGGATGCTGCTGCAACAATCAATCTGCAATTCATGTGATGAGTTTCACCTGCCGCCACTTCTCACCAAACCCGTGGCAAGGGGGCTGTTTTTGCCCACGGTGGGGGATGCATCCCGGTAAATTAGTGCCAGGAAAGATGAGGAAGACTCTGGCAGTTTTTCCTGTGGTTGGCACCACCTACCCTCTTGGGAAAGACCAAGGCAAGGTGGAGCTTTTCTCTTTTCGGGATAGGGGAAGGTGCTAGGAGAGTGTCAAGTTTTGTGCCCCTGGGCTAGTCCCTATTAGCTGCACTTTGCTCCTTCTCCCGGTAGAACAACGTGACCTAAAGGTGGCAGGTAAGGGGGGCGGGCAGGGCTGCTTGGTCCCGTTATCTCCTCCCCTGCCACAAGCTGGGGAAGAACTGGACGAGGGGAGCGAAGAAGGAAAGAAGAGCCGCTTGTTCTGAGCCAGCTGCTACCCCTGGTCTCTTGGCAACGTAATTACCAGCGCAACCTGTGCTGCTGTGGTAGCTGGCGTGCTGCAGGAACGCCGAGGGGGGCACGGCTCTTCCAGCCCCAACCCCGACCCGACCTCCGCCACAGACCCCGCAGCTGCGGTGCCCGGAGCTGCACCTCCAGGGGAGCGTCCCGCGAAAGGCGCGCGGAGCTAGCAAGGGCGGCCGCGGAGAGAGCGCGCCCAGCCGTGCCCGCAAGGGAGAGGGCGGCGCCCCAGCCCAGCAATGCAGCGAGAGCAAACTTGACTCGAAGATGGGGAAGAACTGGAAGAGCCCGAGTGAGGTGGAGAAAGGCTGCTCGGAGCAGCCGGTGGAAGCGGGCAGGAGACGGAGCAGGAGCGCCAGCCGGGGGAAGTTTGCTGAGTCCTGGAAAAGGTTAAGCTCGAGGCAGGGTTCCACCAAGCGGGCTGGGCTCGCCTCCCAGCAGGCGCCGGTAAGTGCGCGAGGCTCCTTCCCTATTCGCCTCAAAGCACCTGGACTTGTTGGGGCCCCGCGCCGGGAATTCTCCCCCGCAGAGGACATGCTGGCGGGCCTCCCCCGGCACAGTTAGTAGCCTCTCTGCGGGGTAGGAGCGGGTTTTCCTTGTGGAAGCGGACTAGGGCAAAGCTGCTGAGGCGTGGCACCTGTCTGGTTACCCGGCCTCGTTGGAGAGCTGCTCACATGAGTGCTGGGTCCTGGCTCGCCGCAGCCCTGGGTGGGAAAGCCGGCAAGGGAGCGCGTCTCACTGTCACTGAGGGGGACGGGACTCCCGTGTGTTTTACAGGGAACGTTGTGGTTTGACTCTTGCAATGGGTAAACCCAGTGGCTTGTGAACCTTCCCGTGTGCATCCGCGGAAACCTCGCGGCTGGTGGGCCGTGCTCCTAGCCACACTGTGAAACCCCATCTCGTGGGTGTAAACTCCACTCCCGTCTCTCACTTGTTGCAATAGAAGCTTTCTGAATATTAATATCGGCCGTTCCTAGGGCAGTGTCTCGGTCGCTGGATTGTTGAAATGATCAGATGCCTCCACCAATTGATAAGGAAGAAAACTGTTGCATCTTAGGGGAAAAATGTATTATGTTCTGACTCTGACTGGGCAAGGAAACCTCCTGTTGCTTGTACCAGCCCGAATAACTGGGTGTGGGGATGGGGGGAGGTTTGTCACTTCTCCAGAGTCAAAATGCTTGCTCTGGTGTTGTTGATGATGGAACGAATTTATAGACATCTGAATAATCAAATAGAACCACCATAAACTATGCATCTCTTACCTACTGGCGTTTTCACATTACACTTAGAATTTCTATTTCATAATGTTCTGTATTTGCTGCAAGGACCATCGCAGCATCCCTCCTTTTATGATGGTTTTTCTTCTGACAGCCTATTAACACGCTTCTGAAAGTTTGTCCTTTTAAAATAATTTTAAATCCTCTTTAGAAGCAATGCATTATGAATATATGAACTGTTAAACCATATAAGGGAAAACTGCATTTAACCAGACACATTATTTTAAATATTAACTATTTTCCCAAATACGAGACTTTAATACAAATAGTGTTTTTGGTTTTTGGTTTGTTTTTAAACTTTTATTTCTTGCTTAATAACACTAGGAGGTTGCATTAGCACTTTGTAAAGTAGATTGACAGACATATGTATTTGTATATTCATAAATATATATCAATGTTAATTGGCCTGACAAAATGCACAAGAAAATTGAGGGGAAGGTATAAATCTCTCTGAGTTGTTACAAGTTTGCTCTCATTTTACTTTGCATACCATTGCTGTCTTCCTTTGCTTAGGAAAAATACCATATGTTCTTGGCAAAAACCTGTTGCTTCAGTTCTCAGGTTGTATATTTGATTTGGCAGAGTAAGACTGATTTATTTCAAATGTATGTGCAGATTTGTTAGCTGTCAAGTTGCAGGGAAAATATCCACAGGTTGAGTATCTATGGGGGAAGAACATAAGGGTGAAAAGACCTATGGTAGGAGGAGTGCTATGACAACCAGAAGACATGTGGAGAAGCAATAGTATTCTCCTCTATGGAGAAGAGAGAGTAAAATTCTAACCTGTGGGCGCGGGGAGGGTGGTTTTTTTAAGATGATATTGTGGTACTGCCTCAAACTATATTTTTTTCACAACAGAAATATTCTAATATCAATATTTTGCAGTCTTGTTTAAATTCTGCCTTGTAAAAATTTTACAAAATTTTTTATCTTATAACTAAGATTGTTTGTAACTTGAAGTTAATTCAAAGAATCAATGTCATAACACAGATTAAAACCATAGTACAGTGTTAGCTAATTTATGCACAATAACAAGAGGAAATTACCAATTTCCCCCTCCTCTTCGCTTCTCTTAAAAAGGTATTAAGGTGGCTTTACTTTCTACTTCCAAGGTAATACATCCACGCCATAGTTTCAGCTCCAGAAACTGTGGGGAGGGAAATGACCGTAAATGTGAGACTGATTCTATAAATCTTTGTTTATTGCTAAACACGAAACAAGCACGGTACATCAGTGGCTGTTTTTACAACACATCTCCCTATTATGTGATACTCTATATGCTAACATTCAGATAATCTCAGAAAATCTATTTGACAATGTTAAGCTTCTGCAGACTGTCTTTAGAGCAAGTAAGAGAAGGGTATGTTCTCAATTGTTTTGGAAACATTAGTCAATATGTGTTTTCGTTCTTTCTGTTATTTTAGATACATTGAATTGGAGCTGTTTGGGTTTTTGTGTTTCTTTAAACAGGGGCACAAACCAAAATCCTGTATTTTTCTCAAAGTTCGGATCCCTTATCAGACTGGAACTTTGACCTGAGCTCATCTATATTTCAAAACTTCTCCTCTCATCTCTGACTTTGTTCTCAACTGCCTTGGCTCTTGTGTTATCATATTTGTCAAACAAGTGTAATTCTAATATTCTGATTTGGTGTAAAAAAGACTGGGTGCAAAGCAGTGAAGATTCAACTCTAAAACTTTATCAGTAATCTGCTCCTTACTAAGGGTTTTTATGGTCCTAGATGCTACTATTCATATGTATAGTTACACTGCTGGAGGAACAAATAATGGAGAGCACATTTTATGTAGATTTTTTTTTAAAGGGTTAAATGATTCATTTATAATTTGGAAGGAAAATGTACTATACATTCTGTTGTGAGCATGAGATGCCTCAATCCTGACAATATTTAATGTAAAGGAAAAGCTTTAACTCCTGCCTTAATTGCTAAAAATTAGTTTTCTATGCTAAACCTACTGTTCAGCCCAAACACTTTTTTTAGATGTATGGTATTTGCTCTGGCCTCCTCACTTGCACCATATAAATAATGAACCCATTATGATTGATTTCCACAATCTTTAAGGTGGTCATTTCAAATATCTAGTAACTACTATAGGTAAGGAGTACAGCTTTGGCATCCTAATTTACATCAAGAAATATTGGCAAAAGGAGGAATGCTTCCATTAACCACTTGTACATTAAGTTGCTTGAAGTATTTTTCATGGGTATGCTCCTAAGAATAAATAGTTCTTTGTTTTTATTCTAATGGAAGGTGTCTTGGCTATTTGCCCAGAAATGTCAGAACATGCCTCTAACACTCTCTTAAGAAGAGAGAAGGTTCCATTGGATATCAGTGACAGGGGAGCAAGATATCTGCCACACCCATCAATTGCCTGCCTACTTACTGAGTAAAAACTTTCTGTTCTGGAATTCTGAGTTCACTGTTCATGAGTAGCACTCATAGAAAATGCTCCCAACATTGGTAAGCTTTTTGTTTTTGTTACACTTCTCTTTATCTACAGGTGCGGCCAAAGCTTAAAAGACCCAATCATTGACTTTCTGATTATGCTACAGGAAAAGTCAATTATAGCCAAGTTTTAGACATTTTACAAGATATATTTCCAGTTCCTTTACTGCCTGCTCTAAGGCTGAGACATGGAGGAAAACCACTCATTAAACTTGTGCTGAAGCTTCTGAGACATAATGATGATAAGTCTATAGTACAGTATCTTTAATGTTAAGCAGTCCATATCTTATTGCTGGAAATAGCTGAGAGAATAACTCAGCAGCATAGTTCAGTTACTGTCTGAGTCAATTGACTTCACTTCCCACCTTCCAGCAACAATAGACTCTATCTAGAAAATTTATCAACAACCCCGCCCCCCCAAATCTATGCAATGGTGCTGGGGTCATATAAGTGCTTATACCTGTCTGCTCTTTTTAGATCATGCATGTTACTCATAACTGCAGTTTCATATAGCTCCAGAATAGTTTTTGTAGAAGAAGGTTTGCCTAAAATAAGTTGTCATTCATTCTTGAGGATGAGGCGTTATTTTCTTTAGAAGCTTGTCTGAAAGATAATGTCTTCAGTGTATATACATTAGATCTGTTTTTAAAATCTTACAGTGTAGGCAGTTGCCTGACTGGGGTTTATTTGGGCTTCAGTGTCACACTGAAACCATCTTAAATAAAATTACAGATGAGGTTGCAACAATAGCCAATTCTATTATCTTAAAATTTTAGAAATTGATTACTTTCAGTAATGTTCTATAGTACATGGGCTAGCATTGCCACTTAGATGGGTTAGGCCTGCAGGCTTGAGTTCAACTAGTACCTTTTGACAACAAACCCTCTCTCAGAACTATTTCTCTTTCCAGTTTTTTTTTTTTTTTTTTGAGCCTCTGTTTTTTAAGCATTAGAATCTCCAGATATGACTCTATCCCCAGCCTCCCCACAACAACCTCCATCTCTCTGCCATAACATATTTTAAAGTAACTCTGCTTTTCAGAATATGCAGCCTCATGGTATAGATGACTTGTATAGTTTTGCTTAGGTCAGTAGTGTAGAAGATACTCTATGTGGATTTCTTTGCTCCTGTATCAATTGTCAAGTATGCATTCTTTACTGAAATGGCTTTGCCTGTCCCTCTCATTCTTTGTTCTGGAACAACCTTGGTACCCTTTAAGGTCTGCCTTCTTTGTCATCATTTCAGTATAACCCTTCGTCATGCCCAGCCAAGTCCAACTCCTCCTTTTGTTTTTTAAGCTTCTTCCCTGTGTGAGCTTGCTACATACCTTAATGGGAGAGGACACTGCTGTCCATGCCCCTTGTATCTAAGACCATAAGTGGGGTGGTGGTTAGGCTCCAGTAACACCTTATCTCTTGGCACCCTTCCTCAGAAGCTGAATTCATATCTCATTAGGGCCATCTAAGTGAAGGTACCCACATCAGAGTATCTTAAAAACAAGAATGATTAAAAATAGAAGTTGGTGGCTTTTTTGTGGATTTTTTGTTGTGTTTTGCGTAATATCACATCTAAATATTCTAGAAAGCCCAGTTAGGTAGGCTTCCTTATGTTGGTTACAGAGCGGGCGATGGGGAAAAAAAATTGTGCATCTCTACAGATTGGGCCTGTTCGGTGGGAATGATCACCCACTTGACCTGGTTATGTAGTCCCAGGTGTTATACTGCCTTATCAATCAGGGTGAAGTTGCATCAACAGGTCCACTAAGTGTTTGGACTGGAGCCTTGCCTGGAGAAAATAACACATCTTTGTTGCCCATACAAGGGTTATTGTCCCCTTATTGAGAGATTTCGAAGTCCAGCATATTAAAGTCAACTTTCAACCATGCTACTGTAGAGTCTCTTCACCAGTCAGTCAAGGTGACTTGCATAACTGATTCTTGGTTATAGGTGTTAAATCATGCTGTGTATTTTTCTATGTTTGCTGATCACATAGACCCTGGATTTTTTTTTCTCGTGACAAGGATGACAACAAGCAAAGCATTGATGGGTATTATGGATATTATCGCTCCAGTTTTCTTCATACAAGTATTGCATAATGCCTAAATAGAGTTGAAGCTCTCAAGTGTCTGCCTAAACTTAGATTCAGACATCTTGTTACAGCTGGCTGCGTTTTAACTGTATCTGAAGTCTCTAACCAGTCTCTTGGTTGCACGGCTGTAGAGTTCACTGACTAAGTATGAAATGTCAAATCATGGGACGTAAAAAGTAACAATTAGTAATTCTGTACCTAAGCTTTAATTTTATTAATCCTTGCCCTTTGGATAGCAACCTTAATCTTTTTTTTTTTTTTCCTTTGTGTAGGTGGAGTTTTGTCAAGGTTTGGTGTTTTTTGGTTTGGCCTATATTTATTTTGGTGTTTTGGCCCATTCACTCTTCCTTATAATCTAGTGTTGATTTGGGGGGAGTGGGGCATTGAGGTGGGAAAAACTTTCCTAATGTTTACTATTATAAGCTGTCAATAAGGCATAGACCACAGAAAAACACAAGCAGTATGATTTAAACAAAACTCAATATTGTAATCAAAACTGACTGTAGTAGAGATGACAAAATGTAGTCAATGTTTTAAAATAATAAATTTATGGGTGAGGTTTGAAGAATGTAATGGAGAGGCCACAGCTTAAATGTAGGAAACTTCAACTATCTTTTTCCTCTCAATATCCTTATCTAATTAGCTATAAATGAAATCCTGATCCTATGGAAATCAATGGGAATCTTGTCATTTTACCGTTAACTTAGTGGCGCTAGGATTTCATCCTGTATTAAACTCCTGTCATAAGGGGCTAGCTGTACCACTTATAACTAAAGTCAGTGTCCATAATAGGTGTATCCTATGTATTGTATAGTTTTAACCCATTGTGGGTTTTTGAGTGGGTTAGTTTTACAATAGAGAAGCTAAATAACTGTACGACCACTCACTTTTGATGTAAGACCTCTCTTTAAAGGTGATTTCTTTTGAACTGAAACTTAAGTAATAGATGTCTTCCCCCAGGCTATATAAAGTAGCATTAAGATGAAAAGAAAATATGAAAAAAATATAAGCACAAAGTATTTTTTTTTTTGGGTGGGGAACAAATCATTTTAAATTCTGAGCAGTTCTTTGGTCCTCCATTGGAATCTTCTCACAATCTCTCACTTACATTCAACACCTGCGAGTGACGGAGTGCATCTGTCAGGTAGCTCATGGCATAGCTAAGGTGTGGGCATATACGTCTGTGGTTTAAGGGATGAATAGGGTAGTTGAAGGTGTCATGCAGTGGATAGGATGTTGCACTAAAACTTGGGAATAGAACACTCACTTGGCAGACTTCCTTTAAGTCACTTCCACTCTTAGTGGCCTTAGGATCCTCACATGTAAAATAGGGATAATGATATTTGCTGCCTGTGTAAAGTGTTTTTCAGATCTATGAATGAGACCTGCTAGATAAGACAAAGGCATTGTAATATTTAATATACAATGTAAATGTGAGGAATTAACAGTAATTTTAAAGACTGCAATGTTTATTTTTTAATGCAAGAACAGTAGCGCTAACCTAGGTGTCAACCTGACAAAGGATTGATGTATTTAAATCAAAGTTTTCATCAAACATTTTGCAGAAACTCTTCATTCTGACTCTGTTTTCTGAAGGGATACCCCCTCACTCCAAATCTTCACACACGAGTTCAAATTTGTGGGATTTTTCCTGTTTTTGGACTTGTTTTCCAACTGGCAAAAGTTAGAACATGGTAACAGTTTGTGCCTGAAAGTAACATTTTTGCTCTTTAAAGTGAAACACTTTATGGGGGTGGGGGTGGAAATCTCCTGACTTTTTCCAGTGAGAACACATGAGTGGAGAAAGGGAGGGGAACTTTCCTATATTTTTGACAAGTCCCTTGTGAAATGAGAATTTCTATAGGGGGGAAAACTTTTTTTGAAAGAGAATTCTTGTGGGAAATCTGTTTTCCAGCCAGCTCTACCTAGGTATCTCCTTTAAGTTGAATTTGGACAATTATGTTCTGTTTGTTTATAGCTTCAACTGAACGTAATATGCTTCACTTCAATTCATATCCTAAACAGTTACTTGTTAGCAAGTGGTTTTAAGCAGAGTTTGTATTCCACTCCAGAGTTTGCTGACTTGAGTGATGGGTGGAGTAACTTCTGTGTACTCTACTATATATATAGTAACAAGTGCTTTAGGATCCTTTTGGCTGAAATGTTCTGTAAAATGTATAAGACATTATCAGTCTTAGGTTATGAACAGGTGTTTGAAATTAGAGTAGAATGTTACTTAACATATCAGAAATACATAGTACCACTTTTTCCTACATAGATATATTCAAAATTTGGGTCAAATACTCCTTCTCCATAACTATGAAGGACCTAGACCCAGCAGAACAGGGTGATCCAGAAGGGAGTGGGAAATGGATACACTAGTTTGGTGTGGTGAAAGCTCTTTTTGTACTGGTTTTCTGTGCTCAAGCAGTTTGGGGGAGTTGTGGAGGGATCCACTCCACAAACTGACATGTGGTGGAAGAGTTATTCCTGTTTCCTCCTTCAGTCTCAAGTTCCTGCAGAGAGCCCTTTGACTGCAGCCTGGACACTTGTCCTGTATGGTGGATGACACAGTATTTTTCCAAAACAGGATAGTGCAAAGCTTTTTTGTTTTGGATTCGTGTTTTTTCCCCATATTTATTCAGGATATTAGTACGCAATCTCTGATTACTTCACTTTCTGTATATTGAATAATCAGAAATGCAGTAAAGCCTCTACCAGCGAGACAGTTGGTTTTGACTAGGGAGGAAAAGTGAGAGCTAATCTATATAATATAGAAGACTTGTGAGGATCAGACACAGTTCCCACTTCATAAGATTAACTTTTTGATTTTGAAATGCTTAGCCTTGCTGTCTAGAATATTTATTGCTTTGTCATACTCTTAATTCTTTTTATTGGTAGTGACTCTATTGCTGAAAGTGGAAGCAATCCCTTGCAGAGGGAGCCAAAGGTACTGATAAGTAGGTTGAACTTTGTAGACTACTTTTCTTGTCATTCATTGTCCTTTTTAATTTAGATCTCTCTTTTAAAAAATGTTCTGTTTATTAAAACTGTACATTTAATCACTTGGTACATGATGATGATTTTCTGAATGCTTTCTTATATTTACTTGAAGATTTAAAAACAAACCTTGTTTCACTAAAACCTATTTTTTGTTGTTGTTCGTATCCTGTTTGAACTCCATCTAGTAGCAATTATCTAAAGTTCTGAGAGGTTTTGAAACTTTTTTTTGTGGATGGGAGGGGAATGGGATTTGGTGAGCAGTACAGACTTGACATTTTAGGCACTCTTACCTAAATTTCTTATAACATGCAGTGTTTAATGTTGCAATATATAAATTTTTGTCTTGAAATAGATGGAGAATAGTTTTCCTTTAATATCTTATTTGTATGGATTGGTAACAAAGCACAAAGTGGTGCTTGTTGGTATTTAATCATTAACATTGACCTGCTGTTCCTCAACATAGAGCACTAAAATTTTGTTAAACGTATTACACTTGGAGGAGAGGAAGATGATGGGGAACAGTCAACATGGATTCACCAAGGACAAGTTATGTCTGACCAATCTGATTGCCTTCTGTGATGAGAACTGGATATGGGGAAAGCAGTGGTTGTGAGATACCTTAACTTTAGCAAAGCTTTCAATATGGTCTCTCATCCAGTCCATAGTTCTTTGACTTGCTGGATGGACTGTAAGGTGGATAGAAAGCTGGCTAGATTGTCAGGCTCAATGGATAGTGATCAATGCGCTCGATGTCTAGTTGGCAGCTGATATCAAACAGAATGCCCAGGAGTGGTCCTGGGGCCACTTTTGTTCAACACCTTCATTAATGATCTGGATGAAGGGATGGATTGCACCTTTGAAAAGTTCATGGATGACACTAAAATGGAGGGGGAGGTAGATATGCTGGAGGGTAGGAATGGGGAGTGACATAAACAAATTGGAGGATTGGGCTAAAAGAAATCTGATGTGCAAAAAGGACAAGTGCAGAGTCCTGCACTT